>NW_017263595.1:699749-852774 GCF_001500285.1 Mollisia scopiformis
AGGTTGTTGACCGTGTTGAGCGTCGACGTGTGCTTTAGACCCCATGCCTTTTCCTTGCCTTGTAGCGCCCGCTGGTACATCTGCTCGGCCTCGACCAGCTTGCCTTGGTTAGCGTAGAGGGCTGCTAGGTTGTTGACCGTGTTAAGCGTCGACGTGTGCTCTGGACCCCATGCCTTTTTGTAGCCTTGTAGCGCCCGCTGGTACATCTGCTCGGCCTCGACTAGCTTGCCTTGGTTTTTGTAGAGGATTGCTAAGTTGTTGACTGTGTTAAGCGTCGACGTGTGCTCTAGACCCCATGCCTTCTCGTAGCCTTGTAGCGCCCGCTTGTACATCTGTTCGGCCTCGACCAGCTTGCTTTGGTTAGCGTAAAGGAGCCCTAGTTGATGGCATTCATCTACTAGCTGATCGTCAACTACCAAGTTATATGAAAACATATATGAACACCTTATTGCATGCTGGAGGAGTCGTCGTTGTGTCAGCCATGGTCGGAAATCTTGTTCTCCAGGGACATGTGATGATACAAACTTCACAGCCAGCTTGGCAAGGTCGTAATCCCATTCACGATTGAGAACGTAGATTGTCCACGAGTGAACGCACCCATGAATGCTATATCCGCGCGACTCGTTTAGTTCTTGTGAAGAAGTATTTACCTCCACTAGCCCGTGGTTACTTAGTACACGCATGGCTTGATGAAACCTTATGTCATCTTTTGTCAGTTCTCGTACCCAGTCCGGGTCTTCCGGGTCATCGTGCTGAAGAAGCTCTAACCAGAAATCCTGGTTATCAAAGTACGACCAGAAGCAAAGAAGCTTAGCTGAAAGATCATTTTGGTGCTTGACGTGATCCAATGATATCTGCCATGTAGAGTAGAGTGTTCGGTCTTCGTACGAGTCCAGTTCCGGACTCGATTCTTGGAGTTGCACCCACGACTGCTTGTACAGATGTAAATAGTCCGAAAGACTTACAGCCACTTGATCAAGATATGCTCCGGCAGTAGCGAGTGCAAGAGGCAGTCCGTCCAACTCTCTAGCAAGCATGATAGCATCAGGATCTATCAAGAAGATTAGATCAGTATTACAGAAATGTATAACGTGCTTACCACTTCTCAGTCCTTCCCGTCTCGACACATTTGACAAAATCTCAACACTGTCATGCACATCCTCGAGCTTACGAATCTGGAGAGGCTGACCAATTCTAAGTTGCGATGACCGTGTTGTAATGATAATCGACCCGTGATATGATTCGGGAAGGAATCTCCGGATATCTACGGCCGCGGGATCTGTCCTACCAGGCAATTTGGGGTTGTCGTAATTGTCATAGATCATCAGCCATCGCGTGTTCTGTGGCAGACTCAGCCATGCTTTGACAGAATCTACTATGTCATCGAGATTTTCATTCGTATCCACGTTGCTAAGCCGGACAACCGACGGGTGTTCTCTTGATATCTGCTTAGCTATTTTAACAAAGCTCTGTTTTAGAGAATCCTCGTCTTTGATGTTTAGCCAGAAGATTCCCGAGTAGTCGTCCTTGTGCCGCTTCGCATATGCAATAGAGAGTTGTGTCTTGCCGATTCCACCTAATCCGTGCAGAACAACAGTACGGCGGGAGCCGTCGCCACCGAGGGCCTTGTGTATCTCTACGAGCTCTGTCCTCCTTGCTACGAAGTGTTCGACGTCAGAAACATTGGAGAGGCTGAAGGTGACTGAGAAGTCCTCGCGCTTGAACCCTAGTGAAGTCAGTAGCTTCCTCAGCACCTAGATATACCTTCTCAATGAGTTCTCATACCAAAAGAGAAGGACTTACCTTTTGAAGCCTTATCAATCTCCTCTCGGAGTCGTTTCATCGCCTTATCTTTCCCTTCGCTGTATATGAGCGGCATATTGACGTCGAAAATGCCTAGCAGCGAGTATGCCTTGTCTTCTTGGCGAAAAGTCTCACGACTTGCTGCCCACGACATTCGCTCAGCGACGCTGAAGACAGACAACTGGCTCCCTCGAAGGGCAGTGGCTGGAATGCCTGTTACCTCGCAGATGTGTCGTTCTAAGGAGACCTTATTGCCTAGTAGCTCTTCCTCTTTGCAGAAGAAGTCGACTGATGCCGGCGCAATAAGTTCTTGCAGAGTCCAGCCTCGTCTAAACCATTCGCTTTTTCGAAATGTTGATTCCCAGGGCTCGTTGAACCCGTTGGCCGAATCGGTTCGAGGGCGCGAAACATCTGGCAGATAAACGTAGCACTTGGTCGCATCCCGGTACCAGCGAAACATCGAGTTGATAGCCTCTGCGAGCTCAGTGCTGTTCGACTTATCGATACAACAGGTGTCTACCCAAAAGTATTGCAAGCCGTCGCGCTTCGCTTGTTCTCCGCAGAACTGTATCTTGCCATAACCAGCCATCTTCTTGCCGTTGCCATTCTTCAGATCTGCCAAAGTAACCTCCTCCGGTCCCCATCTGTGCGAAAGAATAGCATACTTGGGTATATCGCTCTCAAAGAACTCGGTCAGGCTGAAAGCGCCATCGTTGTTGAACTGTAGCAGACGCATTATTCGACTAGCCACGAGGATCGCAAGAGGGAGGGTTCTCGGTAGTTGTTGGACCGTTGAAATAGCATAGATGCGAAGTGAGGTGGAGATTTGGTAGAAGATGTTGAATGGAGGCTGGCGCACTCAGCTGAGCGGCAGCCTCGCGGCAATGGCATAGTCGTGCATCGCTGGAAGTGCGCAAGACCGGCCAATCGCTCAGGCACACCGCAGGAATTCTGGAAGTCATAGGTGGCATAAGATGTTCGAAGTCACTCTCGATTGAGCTTATTTGTTCTTGTCGCTGAGGGGAAAGCTAAAGGGATTGGAAAGTGGATAGCAGAAATCTAGGGTTCAGAATTTGGCTTCGATCAGCCGTTTAGTGTCTGAGCTTCCATTTTTGTGCATATTCAAATTGTTTAACCTTATATTTTAGGCTAGAATTCATTCTCAGTCCACGCCTAATTGCGTCATCAAAACGCGGAAAGAGCAGGGGTTGTGGTGTACTAACCAAAAATTGTTAGTCGCTTCGATTGAGGTATTGTCCCGGGTGTCGAGCTTATATAAATCTGCGCATCATAGTAGCCACAAGACTGATGACGATCTCGAGTATGGTAAGGAGGCTTTAAAAATCAGATATGACCTTTTTATAAGTATTAGGAGTGGTATAAGCTTAATAGTGGAGCTGTGGTGAAACAACTTTTTATTGCGCTATAAAAGGAGATTGCCCACAAATCCGGGGCAAAGGCGACGATACGAACGGAATTCACTAATAAAAAGGGTTTAAAAGGTTTAAGAGTAGCCACGGAGTACGATTTATATAAAATTTTAAGTTGTGTCGATGTGTGCATAAAATTTAAGTTATTCAAAGTCAAAGTACCCCTCAATTTTCTCGGCACGGTGGGTTTCTCGCTACGCAAGGGACGGACGGTTACGTACCTAATTTTTCTTCTAGTCATCTAACCATTTTATTTTGATGCAGACTACCTACATGAAACAGGCACTGGTGAAGAAGCTACGACGAACGAATATGTGAGAGAAAGGGGGTTCGCTTAGTTTTTTAACGGGAGTGTAGGTAAATAAATTTTATTCCGGTATACATACATAGAAGATTTAAGGCGGTTCGGAGCGGTTCAGATTGGTTTTTTTTTACGAGATAAAGTAGGTCTTAACAACAATTGGTTCAGATACATAGCTGCACTACTTCTTGATTTCTAGGGGTATTCTTTTCTTGCGCGTCATTTCCTTTAGCTGTAGTACTTTTGCCCCTCTTCTGGCTATTCAAACACTTCGTTTAAACGTGTCACCATTCCTGTTCATCGAGATACTGTCTCCATATCTTAACCAAAAAGCGGGATTTATCACACGTCACATACATCCAAACCAATCAACGAAGAATCATATCATATCATTCCACATCACCAAATGGGTATAAAACTATCATACAACCACCCCCCTCCCCACCCCCCTCTAACAAAGCATCTTATAAACCACCTTCCACCTCGGCCACTCACTCCGATCCTCCCTCCACTGCCTCCTCACGCCCAAGCTCTCAAACTCATTCCTCCCCGTCACCAAATCAATATCCCGCACCCTCACCCACCGCGTCCCATACCCCCACTTATACGCCCCATAAAACAGCAGCACGACCGGCATCGCGAGATACGCCTCGAAGAAATTCGTCGCTACTTCCCCAGCACTCAGATTTGCGCTTGCGCCCTCGGGCGCGATCGCGACCCAGAGTTGCGCGACTAATATGAGGATCAGGGAGACGAGACCGATCCACGAGCCCGCGACGCCGATGGGGGATTGGTATACCAAGTCGGAGAGCGAATTTCCTTGCAAGGTCCACGCTTTGCGGAACTGGATGTGCGCCCAGCAGATGCTGGCCCAGGTGAAGATGCTGCTTAGCCCGCTGAGCGCGAGCAGCCAGGTGAACGCTGGGCCTTGGACGGGAGACACGTAGAGGTAGGCTAGGAGGCCGATTGCTGAGGCTACGGCGATGGCTACTAAGGGTCGGCCTTTACGGTCCACGTATGCTAGGGCCCGGGGCGCTTGGCCTTGCTCGGCGAGCGCTTGCAGGGTGCGAGTTGCGCCGTACATGGAGGAATTCGCTACGGATAGAACGGCGATCATGACCACGGCGTTCATAACGGAATCGAGGCCCTCGATGCCGGCGGATTGGATGGCGATGATGAAGGGGGAGGCCTTTGAGTCGACGCTGTTGCGGGAGATGAGTTGCGGGGAGGTGTAAGGGACCAGGAGGCCGACGATGGCGATGGAGACGATGTAGAAGAGGGCGATGCGCCAGAAGACTTGTTTGATGGCTGTCGGGAGGGATTTGGATGGGTTGTGGGTTTCGGCGGCGGCGAGGCCGACGAGTTCGGTGCCTGAGAAGGAGAAGGCGGCTGTTACGAGGATGTTGCAGAAGCCTTTGAAGCCGTTGTGGAAGGCGCCTGGTAGAGGTGTTAGGAGGTGGAAAGGTGATGAATAGTAGGGGGGTAGTTAGGAAAGCTTGAGAGAAGTTGAGAGCCTGAAAACAAATGATATCTGTCTTCTCTCGGACTAAGAGCTGAGATGGCTCCGGAGCTATTGTGCAAGGGGTTGGTGATTCAGCATGGAAATAGCTTACCTGGATTAGCCCAGTATTTGCCTCCTATATAACCACTATCCTGGGTACCACCACAATTTATAACTGCTCCCAAAATTCTAAGGCGTATCAGCATGAACTCATTCAACGCAACAAGAGAAGAAAGACTTACATAAACCCAATAACAGCCGTAACCTTAATAATAGAAAACGTATATTCCGCCTCCCCATAAATCTTCACCCCGCAAAGATTAATCATCACAATCGCAAACAGAAAAATCGTAATAGCAGCCCAACCGGGCAGATCAATATTCCAATACTCCAGCGTGATAGCCGCCGACATGACTTCCAACGGCATCGTGAACGCCCACTGCATCGCGTAGTTCCAGCCCGAAGCAAAACCCCACGCCGGATCGATGAACCGCGTAGCGAACGCGGAGAATGAACCGGCTACGGGGAACGTGACGGCCATCTCGCCCAGCGCTTGCACCGTGCAGAATAGCACGGCGCCGATGAGGATAAAGGCCAGTAACAGAGACGCAGGACCACCTGTCGCTAAAGCGCTCCCGGAGCCGATGAAAAGTCCTGTGCCTTAAAGGGGCGCCGAAGTCAGTAATCGAGCACGTGAGAGGGTTTGCCTCGGGTAGACACGGGTACTGTAGGTTACCTATTGAACCCCCGATGGCAATCATCTGAAGATGTCTCCCTTTCAACCTCCGCACCAGCGGGGTATGCGCTGTGTTCCACGCAGCAGCTTTGGGATTGAATACACGACCATTCTCACCGAGAGCGGGCGCGAAGCTGTATTCAGGGCCGCTGCCTCGTCGGAAGCTGTCGAAGGCCTTTGTGGGAGGGAATCGGTGGACGCCGGTGGGGCGGGCGAGGAGGGGCGTGACGGTCGACGTCGATGCTGGGTAGGTTTTGGAGGGCTCCATCTTGACGGAGAGGTCGTCGTCCATCTTGGATAGATGAATAGGGTTGGTAGAACTAATTTGTATAAGATGTTGTTGGGTAGGTCATCGCATGGTGGTTTGGGTATGTATGTTGAGTCGAGTGAAAGTTGGGAAGGTACAGTGCAGTACAATATGATACAAGGGATATTAGTTTGGATCGGGTGTGCCAAGACAATATGGGTACAACAGTAAGATGGATGGTCTGGTCTCGTATTGCTTTGTGTTAGATGGGGTCGAGTAGGGGTTAAGTAGAAAGAAGAGGTCCAGCCAATAAACCGCAGGGGTAAAAAGAGAGAGAGAGAGAGGAAAAGTAAACCAATAAATCTTGAATGAATCACAAATCAAGCAGAGACTTGTCTGTTATCTAAAGTGCGGGTTGACCCACAAGAAACACCGCAGTCGCAGTCTGGAGCCACTCCGGCTCACCACTTTTTTTTGCGCTTTTTTGCCCACCTTTTTTCCCTACCCGGCAGACGCAAGGTGTTGGTGTTGGTGTGCGAGAGGTGCATCGGTCCGGGTCTGGGAAGATAACAGCGGCTTCATTGTTTTCTGTCTTTCACTGTCCAAACCCATTATTCTTCAAGCTCGGACCTGTTCTGCTTGCTGTTGCGGTATGCAAATTGTCTCAAAGCCACCACCACGCGATTGAGGGGTTGTTGTCTTGGCAATCTAGCTGTCGACGGTCTGGCTGGCTGGCTGGCTGGGGGTGGAAGTCGCAGCACGAATGCCATGCATTGGCATGGATGAGGTTGAAATAGAACCGCAGCCCGGTGCCAGACGGGGGGAACACACTGGTGGAACACGTCCAAGGGGTGAATCATCAAGGGGTCTTCGATCTTGCAGTGTTTCGAAGTCGTCGAGGTGTATGATAATGCGACTGACTGGTGCAGGCGTTGGTGAACATCTCCCCGTCTCCCCGTCTCCCTTTTCCTCCTCCTCGTCGTTATTCATCGTTCACTATTCATCCTCGTGTGCTCCCGCAGGCATGTAAGGCGAATAGCATCACGAGCCGACCGGTGGCCCTCACTCCAACCGCCCAGCCCTTCTTGGCTATGCTCGTAAATTGTTTTGCATTCTTTCATCCACAGCAGCCGATTCGGTCCTCCGTCCATTTCATATCACATTTCACATTTCACATCACCGTGGCATGCGCCTTTACCGCATCGCAGGAGAAGATCGTTGGACGAAAGTCACTGGTACCGAGGCCGTCGATTGAAACGATGAACCTCGAGAGATTGTCGTCATCTGTCAAGGCCTGAAAGAGAGTTGTGATTCAGATGTCTCTCATCGCGAATAACATGTGGCGGCCGAGCTTCCCATCGGCTCCCGGCTGGGCTGCATCAGGAAGGTGATGAGAAGATCAGAAATGAGCGACCTTCTATGGAAGGCGAAGGCGCACTCCACGTCTCCGCCGCCATGCAGCGAACATCTCACCACCATCGTTGCCCCTCCACACCTTACTGTACGACCTTACAGTACCACTGTTCACACGGCGCCATCGCCAAAAGCAAAAAAAAGGGGCTCGTCACGCAATGCTACCGTACGAATGACAGCCTAGCCCGTCCCAAACGTTTCCTGTGACAGCCGCCCGACCAGCTCTCTCAGGTACCCAATTACTGCACAGACTCGAGGCCCCCCCCCGAGCCGTGCCGTAAAGTTTCCGGTAAGCTCGTCGTCCAATCTTCCTCTTTGGGACCGGGAGACCGGTGAAGAAGCGAAAGTAAAGCCGCTATTCAGACATCGTCTCTTCCCAACTCGCCTCTTTCGCCTCTCTTTGGTCATTGCCCTTTGTAACGTTCACCTTTCTTGGGTTCCTTATCTTACGGTACCACGCGAATGACAGTTCTTGGGACAGGAACAGACCACCGGTTGGCCAGTTAGTACCTGGCTTCCCTCGTGGACCTGGTTTATGCCATGAGGGCCAGACTCGAGAGCAAACCTGGTTGCCCTTTCGGTCCCCCGTCCGTCGTCGTTCTATCGTTCAATGGTTTGGTACCTGCATCTACTGTACTAAGCAGTCAGCACGGCAATGTATCAGGTACAATTCCATTCCATTCAAAGGAAAGACGGCTCGTTGAACCTCTCTTCTGAATTCTGCTTTCGATGTCCTGCATTCCGGCTTCAATTTTCCTCTGTCATTCCACCAATTCCTCATGCCGTGTCTACGTTTCCCCTGAATATTTTCTGAATAGCCTCGTCGTTTCGATTCGTGTCTAGTCCTGTCTGTGACTCCTGTCACCTCGAATTCGTCCACCATCCCCCCTTTCACCCGGATATTGGATTGTGTTTGAAGTTCTGGGCTGTCCCGCTGTCATCAATAAATTTCTGGATTCTGGACCGAACGCTGTCCGTGATTAGTTCGTGTAAAGAGACAAAAAAAGCTGGGGTACCTGCGTAACATAGGCTGTATGCAAGGTCATTATCAGAATCACCATCACCACCATCACGATCCCGTTCACTTCGCATCGCCAGAATCAATTGTAATTCCACTCGAAGAGGTGGTTGTCGTCGTCCCTGGTCGAGGATTTGGGTATTGCCACAGGAGGAGTTGAGTGTTGCGACACGAAGGATCGAGTATTGCCACTCGAAGGGGTGTAACACCACACAAAGAACCTCAACCTCCCACCTCCAAAAAATCAAACATTTCGACAATTTGCATGCTCTCAACCTCACAATGGACGTCCTTCCTCCCTTAACCACATTTCGCGACTCCAAGCCAACGCTCCTCGTCGCTTGGTGGTGTACTTGCTACTCCATCGTCATCATCGGGATCCGATTCGGTGGTCGTTATGTACGAGCCGAGAAAGTATTCCTCGAAGATGCCATCATGTTACTAGCCATCACACCTCTCTTAATCCGAATGGCATTCGTGCATTTCGTATTACTAGACGGAACCAACAATACCGTTACGGCCGGGCTCTCACTCCAAGCCATCCACCAACGCGAACTCGGAAGTCAATTAGTTCTCGGAGCGCGAGTATTTTACGCTGCATAGTACGTCCATTTCCTCCCTTTCCAATAATTTTTAAATCAATGTTAACGACAAACAGTCTCTGGGCAATAAAATACAGCACCACCCTCTTCTTCCGCACCCTCACCGAACGCCCACAAAAGCACCTCCTCAAATACCTACACATCTTCCTCCTCCTCACCTTCCTCGCCACCATCGTCGCTGACTTAGGGGCCTGCCACCCGTTCTCGCACTACTGGCAAGTAGTTCCTACTCCCAGCCCCGCATGCCGTACCGGTGCCGCGCACCTGTATACGATGGGGACGCTTAATATCGTCACCAATCTCGCGTTAATCCTATTCCCCATCCCCATGGTGATGAAAAGCAAGATTTCTCGCGGCCAGTAAGCTTTTCCCATCCCCCTTTCCTCCCAATCTTTCTTCTCTCTTTCTTGCTAACAATAACCAGAAAAGCCTCAATCCTAATCCGCCTCTCCCTCCCCCTCCTCTCCATCGGGTTCGTCTCTTTTTCCCATTCTCTCCCCAATTCCCATCCCCTTCTTCACTTCCCCCATATTTCCCAAGCAAACTAACATCCACATTCAAAAGCTTCACAACCTACACCCTCCCCCACATAACGCACCACCACTTCGCGCAACAGACGCGCTCCCTCCTCGCCTCCCTCGACATCCTCTTCAACACCTTCATCTCCAACGCCGTGGTCCTCTTCTCGCTACTCGCCGACCGCGGCTACAAGAAGGAAAAATTCCGACAGCCGCGCCTCGAAGAGCGGAAACGGGGACGCATGGTTCCGGAATGGGGGTCCGATGAGGATCTCGTGAGTGGGAAGGGGGAGGTGCGGATTGGGTTGAGTGATTTGGGGACGGGGAAGGATGAAGAGGAAGGAGAGGGGGGATTTGGAGGCGTGGGGAGATTAGTTGCCGGGGGACGGTTGGGGGAAAGAGGGGGGGGAGGAGGGAGTTTGAAGAGGTTGCCTGAGGCGAAGTTGGGGAGTATTAGGGTTGCTAGTACGTGGGAGATTAGGGTTGATGATAAATGAGTTGATTGGGCTTGTATTTTCTATGAATCGTGTTTGTTTTGCTTTTGTTATGTAGCGAGGTTTTTTGGAATAGAAGAACTAGAACAACTCGATGAGCCACATGAATAAAATTTTGTGAATGATCAGGAAAAGAGTCCCCACAGATCCAAAAAAAAAATTACCCAGCTACGTATAATCATGGGAAAGTGGTTAAAACACCACGATTTTTTAGTATCTAAGATTTCGATACCATTTTAAAAGATTAGTCTACTATATGATATATTTTGAATATTTTCAAATTCAAAGTTCAACCATAAAAGTCGTCTACAAATGCTATGCTAAAGCAACACCTCCTTCTCCTACAAGTGGAGCAGTGGAAAGGTATTCACACCTTCTCCTCTCCTCCCTAGCTCTTGCAAAACTTGAAAGGCGGTTTCCTGGCCACTGCTTCTTTAGGACCCCGCATATTATTTTGCTTGAATCTCTCCTCTTTCGGCATCTCGTGGTACTCGAGTAAGAAGGGGATAGCGTTTAGTTAAGAGGCAATAATTTGAAATTTTAAGGTATTTAGTATGGGGAGAGCTGTTGAAAGTAGCAATTTTTATATATAGTATTAGAATCTTGTCTGCTAGATTTTGTGGTGTTGAAAATCTTTTACTCTTTAATCACTTATTAGCCTAGTTGCTGGTGCTGTAAGAGACTTTTTTTTCCGCCCCGTGAACTATTTTGAAGCGCGCTGAATCACTCAATGAACTATCTTGACCAGCGCCCCCTTTTTTTTCAACTACGTGGAAGCGAGAATTCTTGATAGGGGTTATGGGACTTCACTGGGAGATTGGTTTCATCTGAGCCAAGCGCCGGAAACTTTGGGTAGAAGGATGCTCTTGGATGAAAGAGCGTATTTTGTGGTATTCTAGAAGGTGGAGTGGGTGAGAGAAGGGGTGGATTGGAGTTGGAGAATGGTTTGCTTCACGAGGTCAAGGCTCACTTCAGTTGATTTAGCCTCACTTCACAACAAGCGAAGAAATCGAGACCAAGAAGAACCATTAAGCAAGGTGGTATATTCGCAAGTGTGAAACTGCTCAAGCAGCACAGGCACACAAATACACATGACAACATTAACATTAAGGAAGATCTTTAACTTCGCTCACTTGATACAGAACATGCAATGAATACCTACCCACTAAACTCCCTCCATCAACCCTCCCCCACCACCCTCCCAACTCAACAAAGCAACATCCCCTCATGCCCCTGCCTCGCAATCCACTCCTCCGCACTCCCCGGCGTAAGCACCACTCCCCCTCCCCCTCCCCCTCCCACTCCCCTACCCTCCTCCCCCCCACTGCATGGCGGATCGACCCCCATCCCCTGCGCCAACAGATCCATCCTCGTGCACGCCAACTTCGTCATATCGAACGACAGGCTCTGCAACCGCAGTAGCGAGCGATAGTGCGCGATGGTCTCGGACCAGAACTCGATGTCGGACGTGGTGATGGAGGTCAGGAGCTGGAAGAACATGAATGTGCCTGCGAGGGCGAAGTTGATGCGCGTCATGGCTTTTTGGGTCGTTGTTAATAGTTGCAAGGTGGAGGGAGAAGGAGGGGAAAGGGGAAGAGGAAAGGAGGAAGAAGAAAAACTCACGACTCCACCAAAAAGCCCTCAACCGACTAACATTCAATTTCTCCACAAACCCGACGACCCTCCCCAACGTATCCCTAGCCCTCGCCCTCACAGCCTCATACCCCTCCTCGCTCATAGGCAGGGCCCTCAGCACCGCTCTATACAGCACGATCTCCGCCGTGTAATAAGCTAACACCACCGACCCGCTACTATCCAACAACCCATTCCCGCCCCCCTCTAACTTCCACCCATACTCCTCGTTCCACGCATCGAGCCTTGCTTGAAACTCATCTAGAATCCCGTAGAGCATGGAAATCGGCAGGTTTTTCACTCGTTCCATGGATTTCAGGGTATAGAACGTATTCAACAGATCAGATAAGATGACAGTCAGGTGCGCCATAGCGATAAATTGCAGCGCGGGTTGTCCTGCGTCTGTGGGCGAGAAATTCGATACAGTAGGCAAGGGAACAGAGCAGTGGTCATCGGAAAGATAGGAGGGTCGGCCGAGGCCGAGGGCCGACCATTTATCTTGGATGTAGAGCGCCCACCAGATGCGGACGCGGCGATTGAGGTCACTAGGCGAGAGAGACCAGGTCGTCGGGTCGAGATTGAGGCCTAGATCGTGGGCCATACCGACGATGGTGCCGATGTCTGACCAGAGACCGGGCAGGGTGGGAGAGCGGTGGATGATGGTGTGGCGTTGGAGGTGCAGGAGAGCGGCTTCTATTGTCTCCAGGCGGGGATGGCGTTTTTCTATAGGGAGACTAGGTTGTTGTCAACACAAACGAGCAAATTCAATATAAGGGGACCTTGACCTACGCTTGATGAACGAAATCCGAAAGCAGCGCAAACACCGGCGGCGTATCCTGACAAAACGGCGCCGCGAGATTATACATAATAGCCAGCAACGGATCCCCCGTTGACGGCTCGGCCCCAAAGCGCAACGGATCAAGAAGCGGGTACGAAACGTGGATAACCTCGAAATACGTCCTCAGCAGATCTTCGCCATGCGGCTTAACGATAGCCTCCGTATCTGTCGTAGGGTAATAATCTGGCCTCGCGTCTAGATGACTATCCGGGACTACCTAGCACCATCATATACATCAACAACAGAACATAAAAGAGCATGTGACTAACTGACTGAGTGATGGATACATACCGTAAAATGCAGCGGAACCTCCCCATTATCGCCCTTGATCCTCAAGATCGCCCAATCAGACGCTTTATAGCAATTCAGCTGATTAAACGAGCAATGCCTCAACACAAACGGATCCTGATCACCACTCAGCCCTACAAACTGGCAAATCCACTCTCCATTCTCCTCCCCTCCATTTCTCTCTTTAACCACAGGTCTCGGCGGAACAGCACTCGACGACGAAGCACAACAACTACTACTCGTCGGCGACCCCCTCGGTCTCCCAGCTGGCGGCGGTTGCCGATTCCGCCTGACGTTCGGCGGGAGCACGTATTTGCACGTCTCGCCCCGCGTTCGGCACAGAGAGCAATCCTTCTCGTGGGCGTTGCGCGTACAGCATATTTTGCGTTTGCGGCAGGCGTCACATCTATTTTCTTGTTAACCATTTACCCTATCCCATTTCTTGATTGATAGATAGAAAAGAAAAAGGGGGGGGGGGGGGGGGGGGGGAAGGAAAACTAACGGTCGTTCTTTCCTCGATTTATATTTCCGCCCAACGTTCACCTGCTGCGGCGTCTCGATTGGGTTCGTCATTATTTATTTATTAGTATAATTGCGGCTCAAACAAAGGTGGGGTAGGTAATAAACGAAGCAGGCAAGGAGTTGTCCGCGGCGTGAAGAAAAAGCAAGGAGAGGAGAGGAAAGGCAGAGAAGGGATTTAAAGGGCATGCCAGGGCCCGTAGTCGGAGAGTATCCATCCATGGATGGTGGAGAGAGAGAGAGCTTTCATCCCATCTTTGGTGATAGACGGTCTTGATGAGCGGCAGGCAGGGTTGCATGCATTTTGGCAATGAAAGGGGGGCGAGGTGAACCAATTAGATGAGAGGTAGAGAAGGGGTGTCGAGTCATGCGTACTTAGTCATCTTATCAGAGTTCCTGTGCAAGAGAGAAAATGATATCGCGATGTAAAGCCCAGCCTTGTTGGGTTTCTGAATCGATTGACGAGTCATGGATATTGTGAAATGAGAACGGTGGACGATAATGCGTTTCGAATATTAAGGAGATGAGAAGCTGGGCAACTTTCCCGATGGGCGTCAGCCTTGTCAATGCCCGTCATTTACCGAGCCTGCATTTCTCTGACCTATCAGATCCGGATCGGCCAAATCGGTACATGGACCGTTGATTTCGAGTTGTGGTGCATTCGGGTGAGATCCGATTGGAACTGACCTCCACATGCCGATATTCAGACCGCTATCCCCAAGCACACTTCTGTTCACATGTGAGCACAACTTCTTGTCCACACATGGGAACGTGACTCCTGTAAGTATATCCAAAGAGCATCACGAGCTCTAGACGTCTAAATATCTAAACCTTTAACACAAAGCCAAAGCACCACCGGGACGACGACATTATCATTCCCACCCGTGAGAACCGCCTCCGTCAAGCTCGCCACCCAAGCTGCGATGCTGGCCTTCCCAATAGTCATGAACCAGACATCATCATTATTAGCTGGCCACCCACCAATTCTAAGCCATGCTTTAGCAAATAGTAACGCCAATCCCACGGCAGTAGCAAATGCTACACTGCCTTCAATGCTTTTACCTCCGCCCCAGATCCATTTGTGTCGGCCGTAACGTCGTCCGATCAGCGATGCCGCAGCATCGCCCATACCAACGCAGATAACGCCGCTGACCATGCTCACTTCTCGTGTCGGTACCTCCCATCCTTCGAGACAGCCGGTACCGATTCGAGGTAGAGATGCAAGAGAGAGCCATAAAGGTATGGCGCACCCGATGAGGAGGAAGATATGTGATATAACTACAGGCCCTTTCAAATCCCTTCCATCTACATAAGGCGTCAAAAAATAAGCGAGAGATTTCGAAAGAGGAGGAAGTTGGGAAGCTCGGAAGAGGTCGAGCAGTAAAAAGATTGCAAGCATCAAAATCAGTGCCAGCGCTGCAAAGGTCGGATCCACATATGTGGCTGGCAGTAGCATTGCAACCATCATAAAGTGAAACACTTTTCGGCGAGTGTCAACTTCATACACTCCAGAGAGACGGAAGACGACTGCCAAACCAACAATAATGATGGCTAACCAGTAAGCCGATAGGATGAGTCGAGTGTTCGCTTCTCCGAAAGAAGCATGTCGTAAGTGCTGGGCCCAGCCTAGATAGCAGGACTCTTCATGCTCGCGTCCATTGCGAGATGGAAGACAAATCCATCTTTGATAATTGCCACTGACAACCTCCATTCTGAACCATGGAAGGTCGCCAAAGAGATATCCAAGAGCCCATCCAATAGGTTCGATTCCATGCAAGGCGTATCTTTGAACATACTCTCTGATGCCGACCAGAATGAGAAGAGCCACCCAGATATATACATAGCCAGCATAAACCCATTTCCGTATAGTGGCTTCTGTTTGAGTGAGAGAAAAGAAAGCTTGCACACTAGAAGATGTTGCTCTTTTCCGACGACCAGATGGAGTCCGCTTGGTCAGCTTTTGCGGGAGATTGGACAAGGACGGAAGTGTGTACCTCCTCTTGATCACTGAGTTCTCATCTTCCTCTACTGCCGTCGAGCCATTCATGAAATTGACTCCCTTTGGTTCAATGGCCGATACTGAACCATTTTCGCCACTTCCATCAAATAGCCGAGATGAAGTATTGAGCTTCAGAGTTGGAGACAGCGGTATCACTTCAATAGCCTCGTCATCATTACTCGAATCAGTCATCGCTGAGTCTTTCGAAAAGATGGTGGTACCAAGCCCCCCAAATGAGAATGGTTTCTGCATAAACTTGGCACCTTTCTCATGAAAGTAACGCCCCTGATTTGGTGAACGTTTGAATCGCCATTTTGGAACTCTCGCTAAAGCCACGCCCCATTTCAGGACACGACCACAAGTGACCAATAGCCCAATACCTCCTCCCCAGAGCAGTATTTTCAAGATCATGGCCTGGGGAGAGGAAGCTAGAAGCAATAAATCGATCAAAGCCACGGAAAGAAGCTGTAACTCGGCCTCAAGAAGACTTGTCGTTGTCAAATAGTAGAGCGTCACACACAATGACTGATGCAATGGATACAATAGCACCAGAACTTCAGGCTGTAAGCTGAACTTTTCGCTATCTTTCCCAACCAGGTTCTCAACATCGCCAGTATGCCGAATCAGCAATGGGAGGCAGGAAAGAAACCAATGCGATATGTTTGAACCCCAAAGGCCACCAGTTGAAGGTATCAAATGCCTAGGAAGAGAGGATATTCCGAGGATCATACTTGGAAGCAAGTTGGAAGCGGTGTTTTTCGAGAGTACCAAGGAGACCAGCATTGTGATGCTGGGAGGGTAGAGCAAGGGCGCGGGGTCAAAGGCCGCAGGTATTGCAATTGGAAATGGTCTTTTGAACGACATTGAAGGTCGGATATTTCGTAGTAGTCGCAGAGGATAGATAACGACGAGGGAAGATATGGTGAGGACTTGGCAACTCAGTTCTAAACGTGTTAGTTTTTGTATCGAGATGGATGTTCTAACTTGCCTCTTCTCCAGAAATGCAGGAGCTTGCGGATTTCTGGATCACAGCACAACATGGCCGCTAGGAAGAATAGTATCGAAGTCTCACTACATCTCCGTATGACCTCCACATTTCGCTTCCGCCGAACCTTGTCTGCAAGTTTGCGAGTCTCTTCATCTGGAAGAACCGGCACTACGGCTTTCTTCTGTCGCAAATAGCCCTGAGACCTTGTAGAATCTTCATCGAGGATAGCTGGTGACAATATTGGACTGGGGGTTCCAGAAAGACTCGCTTCAAATCCACGTAATCCTTTATGGGGTCGTAGCTTTGGAGCTGGTAATCCCTTCAAGAAGTGCTCATCGTCTGCCTCGGTACCACTGTCACTTCCCGTTGATCCTTTGTATGCGTCTTTGAAGTCTTCCGGCATGTGCCGTGGTGTATCCTGCTCTTCATCGTCCGTATTTTGCGTCGATCGCAAATGCGATCGTAGTGGAGGGGCATTGGTACTGAACTTTTCGGAACCATATGGTAACTCGAATTGTTGGCGATGGTACGGGTGTGGAGAACGCGACAGTCTTCGAAGAGCATCATCTCGCACGTCTAGGGAATGCGTTCGCGATAATGTTTTGGGCTTGGGCTGCTCAGGCATCTCGGGTTGCTGCCGAGGAGGGGATTATGAAGCTGAAGGTCTCCGGAAGGATCATCTCTGTGTATAGTTGGTAGAAAATGAGACTGGCGAAAGGAGGAACAGTATCCTCATTCTTATCTGCAAGGAAGGTGAGGGTTTTGCAACTTGTCCAGTGGAGTGGCCATCATTCGATTCACATGCAAATTGTTGGGCCAGAGCTCTCGGATTATGGAAAGGCGACGTAAACGGCTATGAAGCTAATTCTGGTTAGTGAAGTGAATCGGTAAATCATTGTTCCGGACCAAGCCTCCTTCATGTCGGAAACAATTTTATAACATATCACCCTCTGGATATCAAACTTCTGATGGACAGTACTATCATGATTTGGTAATAAATGGGGACATTATGTTAAAATATCTAGTTGTTTATGTTCAAGATGAATAACAGAAAACTCTGTCATAACGCGTCTGTTGCAGTAGTTACCTCTCCAACAAACCTATACTCTGTTTCGTTGTTCACAGAATCGTTCCTCGTTGGAATGACCCTCTTCGTCTCATGACTTGACTCTTTATCAGCATCATACAGACTCATGGACACATGGTTTATGAATCTCTTCTCGTTGCATCTTCTGCAGCCAGAGACATCCTTGAGACAAAGCTCATGCCTTGCGACAGTGAAAAAAGCCGAAGCGATGCCTTTCTCGCATATCATCTTGGACTCTCTGGATGCATGTCAACATCTCCCCTCCATATTGAGCATCATCCATTAACTTCGGTGTCAAATGTGTAATCAGGATTCGAATGAGGCGGATCTCCTTCTTTCCACACCTCAATATCCAATCTTTCCTCCACACTTTTAGCTAGAACAAACGCCTGCTGAATTCCCATCGTATCTCCAATGAAATTCAAGTTTTTGATCGCAAACCTTCGCACTTCCTCAGTGGAAATGTCTAGGATGCCAGCGTGCCAAAGCGGCCAGATCAAAAACGAGCCTCCTGACATTCTTAGAGGTGCATGTAACTCATTGTAAGCTATCAGCGGAATAGAAGTCACAGATTTGTAAACCGAGAGGTCTTGCGCCTTGGGGAAATTGTTCATGTGTTGCGCAGCACTGAGCAGGATTTCCTCTTGATGCTGGTATAAAGTATCTGTACTGATCTGGAACTGAGCAGTGTGCTCAGTCGAGTGAAAAGTGGGTGGCCGTTGGGCGAATCCTTTGAGGAGAATATCCCGGATGAGCTCATGAATGAGAAGTCGTAAGGAGCGCAGGGCATTCCAGATCATGGCTATCCAATAATCGTAGTATAGGTGATAGCGTCCTTTATAGGCAACGTCTGATTGTTCGAGTGTGGTTATCGTCTGATACTCCCAACCAGGAGGAACATTGATAACGATATCCAAGAGCTTCGCATCCAATTCTAGGGAGAGCCTTAAAATTTCATGCTGATCCGTCAATTTGCCGCTCAGGACAGATGCCCGAAGATTTGCAAAGTGCATCATACAATCGTTGATCACGAATGCAGGATCCGGGGTCCCAACAAGTTTAATTGCGGCTGTCATGTACTCTTGGATATGGCTCGGCAATGCTACACCTCGCTGTAAGCAATTGATCAAGAGACTGGCTGTCACTTGAATTAACATCCTCCGACCATGTGGCGTCTTTATCTGATCAGGGCCTCGAAGCTTGATGACAGCTGCAGCGCCATTCACGTGCCGAGCCCAATCCCTCAATGAGCGGGTCGTGCAGCCGGTTATAGTTTCGAAGATGCCCAAGATCATTATAGCCAATAACGTGGTATCCTTCTTGGCCTCCACTGGATCTCGTAGGGCTGCATTAGTGGACTTTAATGCACGCACATACTGGTATCTGGCGTTCTTCATGAGCGAAGGAGCATGTTCCGCATGCGCAAAACCAGCCAGGCCCACGGCTTTCATGCTGGAGACCAAGCTGTCATCCATTATCTGTGTCCTAGAAACATCGGCAATATAGTCGAGATGTCCTCGGGAGGGACCGGACATGCCCAGAACGTAATTTGCTACAAAGAACCCTGTAGCTCGGTCTTCCAGAGAAGGGGCAAGTGAGAACACATCGAGTTGTCTATCTTGCTGTTGAGCGACTTCCAGTGATGCATCTTCCACATTTGATTCATCTTCTGAGACTGGTGGAGTTGTTAAGGTTTTCGCTGCTTCTTTTTGTTTTGCTTCCTTTGCTTTGAACTTCCGGATAACGTTGGAGCTCTCATTCCGGAAGATCAGATCGCCCGGTACACGGTATCCTGGACATAAACGTTTCGCACGTTTACATTGAGTACAACCTGGGAGGACTTGATCACACTTGGTTTTCCTTTCTCGGCAAGCATGGCAGCCTCCACTGGGCTTGCCACAGAAAACCATCTTTCGTCCTACAGTGTCCCACCCTCGTGATTATCAAGCCGATTTGGATCTCTTGCTGTGATCAGATAAGGTTCTTGGATGCCGAATAAAGTCTTTGGGCCGGAAGTGGCGTCACGTCGATCGTGGGCGACTTGTCAAATTTCCAGATTTACCCATAAGATTTGTGTCATGGTAGAAATGCTCCGTATACGATGTCCAAAGAAGGTAATTTGAGAAGTTGAAAGATTGCGGCGTTGACGTCCATCATTTTGACACTAGTCAGCTGTGCATAAAACACCCCTGCTCATCTACCGAATTATGCAAGTTTCTGCACTATTTCTTAACTAACCTTATTTGGTGCATCAGGAAGTTCGCCAATAATCAAAGCTAAAAGTCGCTAGCTGAACCGAACATTCGTATTTTCGTCCGTGAATCTTCCCGTCTCCAGGCAACAAAACACAACAAGATGGTGGAAAGATTCAGCCCTACGTCTTTCTTCCACCTTATCTGGGCCTCATCTTCGAATTGGCCAATAAAAACTCTGCCAACGCGTGTCGGATTTCGATGTCGTGCCCAGCCTGCCTCAGCCCCTGTTACACCCCACATGGAAGAGAGCCTTACTTGAACGCGACCAGGGGTTGGCTTCATGAATACTGGAATGGGCTTGCTTCGAAGTTCGATCAGCCATTTGCTGTGGCTTGGTGTTTTGCTTACAATGTCAAGCCGTCTTATTTCTCAGTATGCCTTCATTATCTTCTCATATAAGGGACCAAGTGGTCCCGATCTCTTATTCGGATCATCAATCAATTGTTTTGTTGATATCACGGAGTTGTCGAGGAAGGACTTTTGAATAGCCCTATATCTTCTAGACGTGGACCGACAATATGGCAACCATAATTTACAAAAAGTTTATCAAGAAGAGTCCTAGTCAACCCGAGCCTTGCGAACACCAGCGTCCTGTCGGCAACATCGAGGACGGTTTCACGAACACCAATGCTTTGCCCGACAATCAGGACATTCCTCTCAACGAAACGAAGGCCAACAAAGAAGCAGTACACGGTAGTGATGTACTCGATGGCACAAAATGCGCCATCTGCAAAGACGAGCAGCGAGCAATGAGGAAGTACCGTCTCAAGTTGATGGTTGGTCTTTTTCTGCCTTTCATGGTTCAGTCATTGGACGCCACCATAATAGCATCTGCGTTGCCGTTCATAGCTTCTGACTTCCGTAAGTAATTCGCGATATACCCTTCTCGCACTGCTAATGACACGGCAAGACCAACTGTCTCAATTGAACTGGATCGTCTCGGCATTCAACCTCACCTCTGCTACATTCGTCCCATTCTGGGGCCAATTCTCAGACGTCTTCGGACGGTACGCCGCCATCCAATTCGCCCTCTGCAGCATGATTTTAGGAAGTGTCCTCTGCTCCGCAGCTCCCACAACAGCATTCCCCATGCTTCTCGTTGGACGAGCATTCCAAGGCATCGGCTGTGCTGGGCTACTCATCAACTCGAAGATTATCCTCGCAGACAAAGTCTCCCTGAAAGAGAACGCCAAGAACAACACCGTCTTCACAATCGTCGGAGGAGTAGGATATGGAATCGGTCCTGTGTTGGGAGGTTACCTCACAGATGCAAACTGGAGATGGTGCTTCATAATCAACATCCCAATCGGCGTCGTCGGCCTAGTCCTCGCTCACTTCGTCCTCCGTCCCGAACTCCTCGGACCTCAGAAAATCACCCGCACAGACGGCACCGAAGACCCCTCACTCAGCCAAAGCTTCACAGCTCGCCTCATGACCATCGATTTCGGCGGCCAGTTCCTCTTCCTCTTCGGCATGGGACTGCTCGTCCTCGCCCTGACATGGGCAGGCGCCTACTACCCCTGGAAATCCGCCAACGTCCTCGCCCCTCTAATCATAGGCGCTATCCTCATGATCTGCTTCCTAATTTGGGAACACTACATGCTCCCCGGCCGCTTCCTCTCTCTACGAGCCCCAACCCGCAAAGCCATGATCCCCATCGAACTCCTCTTCACCCGCAACGCTGGTCTACTCATCTACATCAACCTAATCACCGGCATGGCCATGTACGCCGTCTTCTACTTCGTCGACCTCTACTTCGCCCTGGTGCAAAACTACGGTCCCGGCAAATCGGGCACGAATCTCCTTTACTACCTCCCTGGTTTAGCAGGCGGGGCTTACATCGCCATGTTCGCATGCAATAAATGGCCCTTACAAACCTTCTTCCCTCTCCTCGTAGGAACCATCATCGAGCCGCTCGGAATCACGATCCTTGCCATTGCTATCAATACCGGACATTTACCCTTGATATATGGCATGTTAGCGCTGACTGGTGTCGGGACCGGGATTCGCTTCATGCCCGGTACTTTGCATGGCGTTGGCTACTTCCCGAAGAAGATCGCGAGTATTGTGTCGTTGATGTCATTGTCTGTTTCTCTCGGCGGAACACTCGCTACGACCATCATGCTGAATATCTTTAACAACGAGTTGAGGAAAGGAGGGATTAGTCTGAATAGCGCGGGATCTAGCAGTTTTGATGCCATTGAAGTCTTGCCGGCTTCTCAACAGGCATATCTGAGACAGAAGGCGTTGAGAGGCATTGTTGTGGCTTTCTTTGCTATTACAGCGTTCATGTGGTTAGGTGTCATTGCTGCGCTGGGGTTGGGTAATGTGAGGATTGGGAAGAATGGGAGGAAGGATGAGGTACTTGCTAGTGGGAGTTTCGTCGGGAGCTTGTTGTGGAGAAGGAGAGGGAAGGAATTTGAACAGAGTGCGTCATGATTTCTAGGACCTAGATGGTATTGTGGCTGACATGTAGAATTTGGAGTTCATTGAGGGTAGTGTATGGTGTCTATCTTGATATCCAAGTAATCAGAAGTGAAATTTCTCATAAATGATAGACCTTCACACTTTACAGTAGACGATGTTCAGGGCAAGGTTGTGGGCAAAGCCATCTCTCATTGGTATCTAGTCATAAAGCAATCGTGTACAGCTAAATGTTACCTAGTGATGGAAGTTACAAACACTACTGCAATGTACATTGCAAAGCTTGCCGCACGAAATGTCAAGCAGTACTGGGTGCAGTAACGGTAATAATCCGCTAAATCAGTATCGGTCAGTAGTACCTAGTAGTACTCTTGAGCCGGTAAGCCGCACTGAACAGCAACGAATCGAAACTCATCGTCATTCCTGCACTTCTTCAACAAGGGGACCTCGTTCTTCATTACTCTCTCGTACTCTCCATCGCCAGTCTTCTCACCTTGCTCTTGCGCGTGGTCAAAGCAAATTCTCAAGGCTGGTTCAATCTTGCCTTCGAGTGTGCCTCCGCGCTGTAAGTAATTTCGAGTCACTGGTGGCCATTCAGATTCGTTTTCCCATTGCAGCAAAACGTTGTCTCGTACAGGTAGCATCTTTGCTCGTAAACATTCGGCCATGAAACCAAAGATGTTCTTGAAACCTTCACGATAGGACTTGTTCGTTCGAAAGTTTTGACGAAGATCAGGTGCCACATAAGTGAACATGTAGTCATTTGACATACACCAGTCTGGACCGTTTCCAATGTCCATGTCAAGCATATCGCAGGTGGTTTCAGCCTGGAACAGAAGAGCGGCACACATGCGCGGTGACATAAATCCATCGAGACATTCGCCACAAGTGCAGCCAAATTTCAATCGTTGACGCTGAATTTTCGACATGGTACGAGGATCAAGACCAGTCAACAGCGACAGACAATCTACTGCATCCGTGTTGAAGCCTTCAAATTGATCCGCGACAACCAGTGTCAACATGCGAACCTCCTTTCTGGTTCTGCCAATCTCAAGAACGTCTTGTAAAGCTTCAAGGGGAGTGTAACCGTGGATGTTGCGAGAGGAGGACAAGACTGTTCCGGTATTGGCGTTCTCCATTATCCACTTGACACTTTCCGGCTTCTGCTGACAGGCCGCAACGTGAAGAACATTATTCTCCAAACGATCGGATTGCTTCCATTCGATCCCGCTGTGGTCCAGGAAACCCTTATAGAATGCTACACATTCCTTGTCGGGTAGCGTCAATGTAGCGTGATGAAGTGGGAGTTTATCTCGTAGACGATCCATTTTCTTCTGCTGTTTGCTATCGTCAAATGGATTTGCACCTTCATCCTCGGACAAGTCTTCCTCAGGTGGCTCTGGAGGGTCATAATCCGCGGACGCCTCAATCGCTCGAGACTTATGAGCAGGATCGAAGGAGTATCCGAAGCAGCTCGACGCACCAATACGCCGAAAGCCAAAAGTTCGATAGAATGCGACAGCGTCATCACATGCTTGATTGTAGATCTTTCTCTTCTCAGCTCTAGACACGCCTTTTGCTAGAGGCTCGACATCGGATCGAAGCCATCCAGGCACTACAACTGCGTGCAAAGTCGAATACTTCGAAAGGTCCTCTTCTCCATAGAAGATCTTGGACATTTGAATTTGTTCCCCAGTCTGAGGTTTTTCTCTGGTCTGGGCTTTCTGTATCATGAGTGAAATCATAGCACGACCGATTCCTTTTCCCCGGAGATCCCTGTCTGTAACAATAGTTCTCTCAATGAGGAAGAGTGGTCCATTATCCATCTCTGCCCCCCACACGCCAGTACCGCGCTGAATACAGTGGTCCTTAAATTTCGCGTTGAGGTATCCATATCTGTCGAACAGTTCGAAAGCGAGTTCGGACATGTCATGACTGGGCTCCTCCATATCCCGCCAGAAGTTAGCTGCCATTGCCCCTCGACGGATGTATCGACCGAAAGCCGTGGCGATGACCTTGCCGTCCAGCGTGCAGCGGACGTGGATGTTCTCGAGCCACTTCTCGAAAGGTCCTTCAATCTCCTTACAGATAGCAATTCTCAGTTTGAGTACGCGTGCTGGAGTTCCCTGGATTGTGTAATCACTCTCCTCGACTTCGTAATCTCGGGCCTCTTCATCCTCTTCCTCTCCCTCGGAGTCATCGTTGCCAAACGCAGGCATTCCCAACATTCGATAGAGCTCACGAAGCGCTGCATCATCAACTTCTCTTCCTCCTGGTTCCTCTTCATCTTCGTCATCAAGATCATAATCATCCTCATCCTCTTCACTTCCATCTTCATCTCCATTACTCTCATCACTCGCGTCATCACCATCTGCACCAACAGTTTGAGCATCAGAAGTACTCTGCAAGCCAGCAGCATCCGTAGGAGCAGATTGTTCGATACCTGAACGCGTGTCAACAGATGCGAAACATCATGAATTCATCTTAACTCACCGACATCAAGCTTCGGACGCTTTGCTCGAGGCTGAGCTGAAGCGGAGGTTGGTGAGTGTTGATGCGCCTGTTTTGCCTTGGTTGACTCCATCTCGTCGGTTTTGAGATGAGAAAGGTTGTGTTCTGACGCGTCGGCCATTTTGCTCATGACTTCAGATGTGGTTGATGGATGATGGATGGTGGATGAACTTGTCAGGACGAGAAAGAAAGTTGAGGTTTTGATGTTGGTGAGGTGGTGGTGTTGGACTTTCACACAAGGCAGGCGCGACCCTTTGAGCGGCCCTGTGAGGAAGTAGCAAAAATAGAAATACCAACACACAAGGCTTTCTGTGTTCGAGACTTGATACTAAATGTAGAACATGAAAAGCTCTTGATAATTTTATACGTCCTGGTTATATAGTTTTGACACTCTTACCATGTGATCAAGCCAGCCGCAGCTGTCTTACATTTTCCTGACCAGCTATCTGGAAACACTTACTCGTGAGCAACTTTATATCTTTCGGTTCGATGTTTTCTCCTCGCCACCTCAAACTTGAGTCCAACCCATCCTGTTGAAACCCCACCCAACAGAAAATGCAGTCACAGGCAGCACACTAACAAAATGTCCCAACTCCAATCCTGTGAAACTCGATTCCTCCAACTCCATTTCCTAATCCATGCAACGTCTGATGAATTTGGTGTGACTGTGTATTTGGCGCATCTATAGTCTTGTTCCTGTCTCAGGGGCTATATTGAGAGTGAATGTAGCTTCGAGATTCCAAGCGGCGTGACTGATCGACGCACGGATTGCTGTCGCTGAATATTGGCTTTGCCCAGGCTCGGCGATGCTTTGCTTGGTAATATGTCTTTTTGAGGCCTAGAATTGCGTCAAATTTTCAGTATATCGAGACTCGGAAAAATGATCAGTCTGAAGGTTGGGATTCCGTTCATAGCTGGAAAATCCTTGTTATTGCCAGTCATGGCAATATCTCTTGGAAAATTTCAGCTCCTGCTTTGTACCGAAGAGGAGCTCCGCAGAATCGAGTATGCCCTTCGATGCCGCTATTGCATTGACAGAGAGTGACGAGGAGCTCATCGGCATGTAGATCTCGCAACAGAATTGTCGAGTAAATGGCTACCTAAGGCGCTCTTTCTTTCCCCTTTCGTCTCCTTGACTCCCTCTGCTCACTTAAGTCTTCAGTATGAAATTCATGTCTCCTTCTCTTGTTCCTCGGTTCATTCACCGCCAGCATACCTGGTATTTGCTCCATCTCATGATCATAACCTCGACCATGCAGTTGTCTCGTCATGAGAACGTCTGTTGGACTTATGCTGCGTTTTGCCCGCCCCTTTGACTCCTTTCGGCTGCCCTCTGGCTCCTCCATAGAATTCAGCAACTGCAGTGCAGCGATTTCAGGGGTCACGCCCGTCCTCGTGCTTGCATCTTGATGTATGAATTGCTGATTCGATAACTTGTACAGACGTGGATCTGAAGCAAGACATCCATTGCTTGGCTGCAAAGGATTTGGAGAGTCGCTGGGCCTTTCCGAACTCGATGCAGATTGAGCAGATCCAATTCCGCTATCGTAGAATACAGGGTCGCCTCCCTCAATTGAAGGCAGTGGATTTCCTTCTTCGGGATTTCCTGAGACTCCCCAGCGCAAGGGAAATTTCCAGCTATGGCCAAAGATCACAGCACCATCAGAGGCGAGCTTGCTTGGGCTTTTCAGATTCCTGCCCCACATCTTCGGGAATGTCGCTGGTAGAAATACTTGAACCCGATCGTGCTTAGCAGAACGAGATTGAAGACAGCCACAGCGCTCAAAAGTCATGTCTGGCGTGTGCCAGTAGATATCGTCGACTACCCGCCACGGATTGCGCCTCATATTGCCCTTCGTTCGAATGATATCCTTCAGCTCTGCAACAGGAACCGCGAGATAATCTTTTCCCTTGGGAACCCCTTCATTCCACAAGCAAGAGCCACATCCAGCTCGGTTGTTTGCAGGTGCAAGCAGGTCTCCGAAACCAGTGCCGAAGAGAGAGATTGCATGTATCTTCCTGGTAAAGTCGACCCAGCCAGCTCCACTAGCGCGAAGTGTAGCGACCTTAGGCCACAGTGTACCTTGTCCAGTAGCCACGTCCATGAAATCAAAGCCTTCAAGTTGACGTTGGGGGGTTGTTTTTAATCGAAATCCTACTCCGCTCTGAGAGGAGACATCGTCCTGATGAGCCATAATCTGTCCCAGTATATTGCAAATCTGATCTACCCGATCTTTCAAGCAGAAATCCACAGTCTTCTCTTTCAACACCTCTTCTTGCTTGCCTCTCTCCCCAATAGTCTTTTCTCTCCACGATTCAGGCATCTTGGAATATAATGATAGCTGTTGGTTATCGACGTTCAACAGCACCTCAAAGGCGGCATCTGCACCAGTGTGCGTTGTACGTGCCTCCTCGAGCTCGCTGAAGTCGAAGCAGAAAATCCGTTGAAGATGGCGGTCGTTTTGATAGTGTTTAAGTGATGCACGGAGGAGGTGTAACAGAGCACTCGCACCGTCTACTAGCCATGCCCTTCTATCTTCTTCGTCCAAGTCGTGAAATACAAAGTGCCTTTTGGAGATCATCGAAAGCATGCTGACATAGTCGTCTCCAAAATCGACTCGAATGGACTTGTCCTTGATGCCTATGGCGCAACTCACACCCACGCTAACAATTTTACCGGTTGAAACAGACACCTTTTCAAATGCACAAGTCTGGTTTGGACTGGAGAGACCTGACCAACCGATGTCGTAATTTGCGTCGTGTGCGCCTGTGATATGGTAGTCAGTGAGAGTCTGTTGATGGATGGTGGGGAACATTGAGGAAATGCGATTACCAGCGTAGTTTCTGATGCTCTCGCACCATCCTAGGATATGGCGCTTTGAGTCTGGATTCTTGATCGCGAGTGACTGTGGGGAGCTCGGGTTTCTGAGAATGCGGGGATCCGAATAAGAAATATAACTTCGATCCTCATTGTAGAACAAATGCCAAAAGACGGTATCTTCTATTACCTCCATAACAGTCAGCATTGCCGAAAAGCCTTTGACAAATGTTCTTCCACAGAAATCAATCAATCTCCGAGTATTCGCCAATGTCACCATGATATCGAGTGAGACTTCGAGGCCGCGATCTGCCACTGGACGTCGTGGAATCGGGTATCCTATGACGACCATTGGGTTCCTAAACAAGTTTTGCCAGCAATCGCCAGAACTTGTATCGTCCCGTTCTCCTTTTGTTTGGATTTCGAAGTCAAATTTGCAGGAGCTGGAGGTAATTTCGGAGATGAAGGGTTTGCAATAAGCCACTTCCTGGTCGTTGGGTGATGAACGGAGAGCAGCTCCGAGCCACGCAAGCTGCTCCCCGACTTCCGCTACAGAAAATGCATTTCCTGTGGCGGAAACGCGAATTTGCGTGGGGTAATCATAAACAGTAAGGTGCGTATTGTCCGGAAATGTACCTGGATGCATTTAGCGTTACAAGGACTTCAAGATACGGAAGTGACGAATTACCTGAATGAACTGTCCTAGTCCCAATACAACGTTGGAGCAGCTGAAGGAAGTGTACTCCAGTCTCAGGCCATGTCTGGCTTAGGTACTGGAGACATGTAGTAGCTTGTACATTATTCCCACTACCTGTGAGTGTGACAGCGTGTGAAAGAACCTCGCTCAAAGTTTCTTTGTACTGCTGTTCCTGATAGAAGGCGATGGGGTTCCATTCCAGGTCAAACATAATCGTGTGCACAGGACTCCGAGCCCTTCTGCTGATCTTATGTGGCCTTCCAATCTTCTTGACAATCTGATTCCTGATCTCATTCTTTGTTTGCAGTGGACCAGGGATTTCGAGATCACTCTGAATTTGCAGATGGCACCGTAACCAAGTATATGCCGGGCCGTCCGTTAAAGCACGCCGAAATTCTGATAGATCCAACGAATCCGGTTCAAAGTCTTGGTCGTGGTCGTCCTCACCTTCATCAGACCCATTATCAAAGGCGATCACTTCTGGTTCTTTGTCATCGTTGTTCTGCCATAGAGTCATCTTGTCATTCAGAGTCATTTCATCGGCACGAAGAGGCAGGTCTCCATCATCTTTCTCTCCATATTCATGTTGAAAGTGGGAGATAATTGATCTATTTTGATGTTTATCAGTTTCTAATTTCTGGCAGTGAAACGCCGCCTCAAGAAGACAGCGCAGAACTTCAGGTACATACCTGTGATATCTATACACGAGATGTTTAAGTTGGCCATACACGTGTGATGATCCATCATCACCAAGTCTAACGGCGAATTCCTTGAGAAGAACAGGAAGCCCCGCAGATATTCTTGCAAGATCCGTCTCGTTAAAGCTTGGAGGGAAGGCTCTACAGATTGCGTCTGCCAATTCGGTAACATACTCTCCCAACTTTGGATCTCGAAGGCTCGACGTGTCTGACAACAATGTCTGAGTATCCGAGTGATCCTCTGCTGCCGGTGCCTTCAGGGGCTTTGCTTCTGAATCTTCTTTCGAAGACTCCTGGAGTGCAGCTAGATAGCTGACCTGTTTATCAGAGAGGGCCTTCACAGTCAATGCTAGAGTAGAACCGATTCCTGAATCCGTGAAATTCTCAAAGCCATGGGAATTTTGACCAGAGATAAAAGTAGGACGCTGGTCAATGTCAGAAGGCATCTGCTGTGAAAACGGGGCGGGGAATTGGACTACAAGTTCGTTAGCTATTGGTGTTTCGCTCTTTCTGCGACACTTACATGGAGGACTGCCATGGAAGTGATTGTCACCGTCACTGTCCTGTCCAATATACGCTGTATTCATCCCATAGGCCAAATTCATATCGGCGTGCTTCGAGCGCTGGTGAGCAACCAGATCCGCATTGGTAGAGAATCCAAAATAGACTTCTTTGATGTGTCGACTCCTTGGACAGCCATAAACTCCACAAAGAATTTCTCCATGATACTCGATATTGTGCTTCTTCTTTTTGTCACTGCGCGCGATATTGTCGCGGCCGGTGCAACCAGGCTCCATGCAATACACGGGATCAGCATGCGTCTGGCTGTGGCGATTGAGAGTATTCTGACTACCAAAGGGCTTGGGATTAGGACCGCTTTTCCGATACTCGCAATCAACACTTGTACACCAGAAATTCTTTTGATGTACGCTTCGAACATGAGCGAACCAGAGTTTAGCCGTAGCGAAAGTACCTAAACTCGAACATCCTTCCCAAATACATTTCGTCTCTTGCCACTTAGTTAAGTCCATGTGCTTTTGCCAAAGGTGAACGTTGTAATCATCAATACTATCGAAGACTACTTCTTGCGTGGGACCTATAACACACAAGAAGCATGGCGAAGGAAAGTTTAGGCCCGGGCCGTTTCTTGGGAGTTGCTCAAGAGCCTGGGCTTCTCGGGAAAGCGCTGGCGAGTGATAGGCCCAGCCAGGAGGGCGGGCTGCCTCTTTGTCAGTAATACCTTTCCGGTCCAACCGGCTAAGCATATTCTTGTCGAATGCGATACCAGCATTGATTTCCATGAAATCCCCAACGAGCATAGGATCTTGTCTTCTTTCCATGTCAAGCTCTGGCGCGACGACGTTGAGGTTGAAGTGCTTGGGAATATCGGCTTGGACGGGTTCGTGATAGTAGGCTTGATGACCACAATCACAAGTGCTTCCTGGTATTAAGCGATTCAATGAATACCTAACACAGGCACACCTTAGGCCTTTCACTTCGGGATGCAGTAAAATATAGTGACAATTGCCCTGTGGTAGGACAGGCTCTTCATCTTGTTCTGATCTCAACTCTTTCTGTTGAACAGCGATGCGAGCTTTCTCAAGCCGTACGAACTCAAGACTTGGCTTGGCACGAACTCTAAGAATTCGCTCTATATCTGCTCCCCGCTTCTTGTATTTGAGCTTGACAATAAGACTTTTCTTGGTAGGTGGGTATTGATCCCAAGCTCTACAAAAACTTAACAACCAAGAACCGGGATTTAGCAAATGATCTTACGTATAAAGTCCCATAGCCTTCTCCTTCCCATGATGAAAGCCAGTCTCCCTTCTGTCGTTCGCCTCTTTGGCTAAATCTTCCCATTCTCCCTTGCCCGAATCCACAAGCCGCTGATAGTAGTTTTTTATCTACCCCTAGATGTCAGCGACACGTCGATTTTTGTTGCTATTAGACGGCACAAGAAGCTAGTGCTCAAGGAAGTTGGTGTATAGGGTACCATAATGTGGGTTTTCGTCGGCATGTGCTTCGCAATTCCATACCAATCCGTGCCAAAATACTTTAGTAGTGCGGGAAACTCATTCTGCTCGGGGACGGTCCAGTAGCTCGTTGTTTGTGCAATGCTCCTACCATCCGACTGTGGCTCGAACCCTTGAAGCAGAGCATCTTTCATGGCGCCATGTTTATTCACAGTGTGCCCATGTGCATGCTAGAGATATCTTCTTTCAGTGCACTGTGTTGAATCATAGGGTGAAGGTGCTACGTACTGTCCGTAAATCGTATGCATTGTCGGTCTTGTAATCGCACCATCCACATTGATTTTCGCAAGACTCAATATCAAGATGATGGACACTCCATGGTGGATGGTCATGCTTATCGCAAGGCATCCTACAAGATATATGCTATCCGAGGATACAAGTTCTTGAGGAAACTTGTGGCGAGTGTAGATATTATTCCCAGGCTGAGGCAGCCTCGTCGTTCTCGTGGTGGATGATTGTTGGTTGCTGTATGCTTGATTCTTCCTACATCAAGTCTTCAATGACCGTCTGCGTCGTCTGCCGGATTTCCAGATGTTTTGTCTGTTTTCCTGGTCAACTCAGCATCTACTCGCAGATAGATAGAAGTATTGTCGTCCTGCTGCCTTGAAGCCTTGAATTTGCCGTCGTGGTGCGGCATGACGACTAGTTGAGAGTCGAGGCTGAGCGCCTTAGTCGCTGCTGGAGAGTGATTGGTGAGGTATCACCCGTCGTGCATGCGGTAGGGCTCTCTGCAACATAGCCGATGGAATGCGATATCTAGGTTAATGGGATGGAAGTTCAGACTCGAGGATTTATACTTACGCTATTCTGTACTGCAGAAATAAGAAATTGACACTGCGGTATATATCATGGACGACAGCAATTCCGCAATCTCCGAAGCTTTTAAGACTTTCTGCATAACTCATAGCCTTGTCTCTCAAAAAGGGGATGCGGCCGAGGACGAGGCATAATATACTCATGAACCAAGTGTAATCCATTGCTCATAATCATAGAGCATGATTTTGCCAACTTGCGTAATAGACACCGCACATCTCGTCTAAACCCAACTCTCAACACCCCCAAAACTCAAGACAATTCAAGCAGCCACAACATAAACAAGCTGCAGAGTAACGAACCCCTGACTCACTCCACTCGCCGCAGAAAACAACGTACTCCAGCCCGTATGAACTAGTATATACAACGGCACAGCAACAGCAGCAGTAAGCAAACCGAAAACCACAAGAACCCAGATATAAATACTCGCAAGCTTGTTTAGACGAGTTTTCCGCAGGGTAAGCATCATGGGCCATATACTAGAGATTTGAAGCACCGAGCTTTGGAAGAGAGAGAAAAAGTCTGCGTCTTGGGGAGTGCCGGGCTGTGGGGTTGCTTTGAGGTAGCTTACGACGGCGAGGCTGATGCTGATGACGGAGGAGATGGTTGTTATCATCATGATTGTTGGGGTTGGGATTGACTAGAGGAAATTGGGATTTAGCTGGAGGTCAGAGGGTAGATTTGTGTGAGGGGCTTTGGCTTACAAGTCCTTTGCCTTTTGGGTAGGCTTTCACCACAATACCAGAAGGCCGGAAAGTTTCATTTTTGGGAACATTCTTCGGCCTTTGATTTATTAGACGTGTTGAATTACTCTGTGAAGGACGTAGGCGAGAATTCAAGTTGGAGGTGCATACCAAGACTGATCTATCTGAGCAGCAAGAGAAATTAAATGCTGATCTGCAGATACCGGACGATGCGTCCTCTCAAACAGTGAGTCCAGAAGATCCGTTCTCTTGCGAAGATGTCTTATCACATTCCATGGCGCCGAGAGATGAGAGATGCTGCTCATAGCCGCAATTACTTGCTGAGGCACATGTGACGCTACTTTTTCGATCTCAAGTATGCGGGAGCTGAATCCGGAAGCATGGACGTCGGGAACAGGGCAGGCTCTCCAGCCATTCGTGTTGGGGTCAAAGACTTGCCCCCCTGGGAATCCCTCATTTTCGAGGACCAAGAACTCCGTAGCCAGACACCAGAAGCGTATCTCAGCTTGGTCTTGAAAGTAATCAATGTTAGAAACTTCCGAAGACAACCGGCCGAACTGAATGTGACGTTCGAAATCTTCCGCGTCCGTCGGACTGATAATGAGGTTCCTCTTCCAATCGCCTCTATAGTCTTCTGAGATCAGATCTAGTAAAGTAAGAGACCTCCGAAATCCTCTTAGAAACAATTCATCTATTTCCGTGAATGTCAAGCGCAGACTCGTCATAGCTTTAGTGTTGTAGCTGGGATGAAGGTCCTTTAATTCCCATTCACGAAGTGTCTTCGGCCCTGCAAATAATGTCAGCTTGGATCTTGCAAAGTCGGTTAATTGTAATTCTGCCATCAGATTACCTAGCCATTCTACCAGCCAGTGTCTCATCTTCCGCTTGAAATTTGTTGGTTGTGGAGAAGCTGAAATATCCATGCCTTGCGACATCAACATGGCTCATTGTAGTTCCAAATAACAAACCGAATCGAATTTCACCAAGAACTTTGAACGACAGGAGTAAAGAACAACGCAGCCTGGAGACTTGAAAAATCAAGTTCTGCCTACAGCTTTGCCTGAGATATGAATTCGGCCTCGGCGTTTCTCTGCCACAATTGAGGCTGGGAGGCTCTGAAAGACTAGTGGGTGCATGTATGCCGAATTGTGGCTTAGCACAAGCCCGCGACTTGCTGAATACTGAATCTATCTAATATTTCTAAATATTTGCAGCCCCCGATAACAAGATGTTAATAGAGGTACAGCGATCAAATCGGGAACAAGAACTTTCCATTTGAATTAGGCAAATGAACATCAACGCCTGCCAACGATACGAAGCGATGGCACGGCAGGCGTTTAGTGTGACCTCAACACTTTTTATTATAAGCTCCCAAATAATTATTTGACAAAACTAGGATGCAGTAGAACATTGAAAGTTTATTGTTACGTCCTTAAAAAAAATTTAGATTGTAATTGTAATTGTGTTGAAATGCGTTGTGGTTGATCGATTTAAAAGAATACTCTCGATTCGTCTGCAAATTTCTGAACATGGTGAGTTGAAATGGTACAGCTTGAATAGCTATATACACTTTGAATTACTGAGAGATTGATATTGTAGTTCTAGCAAGCTTTGTGTCTACCATGACTACCTGAGTCGAGCAAAATAATTGTGCTGTGGTGACTGGTTCAATTCATCAATCATGCATACGCAATAATGTAGAAAATATGCAAGCCGTGACGAAGCAGGCAAAATTCAAACAAGAGAAGAAACCTGCACTGCAACGAAACTGCAATAGCCCTGAACATAAAAGCTGAAAATCAACAGTTGCACGAGAGGGCTCAAAAAGAGAAAAACGGGATGAGATGTAAGGTTAGACATCAAGGGCCTCAACTCTCACCGCTATGAGCCGGCAGTCTGACCCGAGACCCGTGTCCGGGTCTGCGGTCGACAACTGGCACAACAAAAGTCTCGGTATTTGACAGCCCAGCTGGAGTAAGACATCCTTCTGACGCCTTGGGCGGACTGCGCCTCAAACCCTCAACCTATTCTCTGGGACCGATCATTGACACGATCTGAAACCATAGGCCGGGAAACAGACGTATGTAGGCGGAGTGAAAGTTTTCTTGCGCTGTGGAAGTCCGAAAGAGAGGATTTGTTGGTAATGGTAATGGTTGTGGTTGGAGGAAGATTCGTTTCAAGACACGAGGTAAGAATAAGATGTGCGCCACGTTGATGACATGCTGATTTTCTTGGGTGCTGATTCCTGGAGTCTTGAGTGGTGCTCCAGATCGTGTTGGAAAGCCAGAGGATGCATGATACATGCAAAGATCAGCAGCACAGAGCAGTGCATTCTGATCCGAGCTCGAACTGGCCGTTTATCAAACACTAACTCATGTGTCTGTTCGGGAAATAATTGTAGCGATTGGAGTGTGTGAAGAGGGGAATCGTGGCAAAAAAGAGGCAAAAAAGTTCTTGAAGCCCAATTGAATGAAATGGAGGGGAAGCTTTGGCCATGAGAGGTCGCCGGAAGACGGCATACATGCACAACCCTTGCATAAGCACCTAAAGATAGATTGTGGACAGCTGCACTAAGTTCCCCGCTTGTGCAAGTAGGATTGGAGTACAGCTGATCTTGAACACGGGAGTTCTTTTTAAGGGTTCAACAGCGGCAGAGATCTGGAAGAGGCTGTCGATGAACGTTTCAGAAAGTTCAAAAATTATTTTGATATTCGCTTCTTGGTGAGACTCCGAGGTGAAATACCATGAAAACAAGATGCACTTTGCATAAATATCCATGACGTCGACAACGATAAGCTTTTGCTCGCTTGTCTATCAGTGAGGGATCAGGGAAGCTGCGGTGGTTGGGGACTTTTGTATCCCTGACTATTTTTGCTAAATTGAGGCTTTTACTTATCCGGAAGAACGGGCAAAGTTGTGCGGTGGAGATGGATGCGTTTCAGGTGGATCGTATCGACAGAAAATGAGGCTATCCGGTGATGACTTTCACGAGTCTGACGGGCATGTTGTCGGTGACTGGACCAGGGAACACGAACTGGCCGACGAAGTGCGTGGGCATGAGAGTAAGCCCAGTGGGGTGGTCTGATGCTGCGGGGACGCTGACGGGGATTTCGAATGCGCATGGCAGGGTTTGCGAAAAGCTACGAGAGCGGCCAGACCTGCGAGTGAGGTGCCACGGAAAAAGTCCCTACAGATTCAAGATATCAGAAGCTCGGAAGTGAACCTTATAAGGGTTGCTTATCCAAGCCGTCGAAGCAATCTATGAGTAAAGCCAGAGCCAATTAAGCAGGATGCAAAGGAGAAAGCGCCTTGGCTGCATAGATATGACTTGCTTGAAGCCAATTTTTTGCGTGAAGTCTCCCATTCTCGAAATCGTTGGCGTCTGCATGGACTGAAGATCGCGCTTCTTGAGCGGCGACAGCGTGGCAACTAAACCAGGAACTACTTAGAAGACGGTTCCTAGTTCCGAAAGCATGTGTGTTTGATACTAAAAAGAAGACTCTCTCCACTTGCATGTTGCGTACTCCTCCTCGTATTCCACACTTTCGCTCTCAAATAGAGGAAACACGCACTGTTTCTTTTAGAGACATGCTCAGATAAGACATCTGCGGTTGATCCATCCCTCGTTTTCTCAATTGAGTCCTTCGAGACACCAAACATTCGTTTTGCGCATCGACAGTAGGAAAGGAAAGAAAAGCAGGACAGAAAAGTTGGAATTGTTTCGTGGTATGTACAAGGTTTCCTCTTATGATGACGGGAGGTTCCAAGAAAGAGAGACATGGGCTTGTCATAAAGTTCCAACAAACGAGGCTCGTGGTGGTCCATGCCCGCTTCGCTCGCTCCTGCTACTGCTACCGACATACTTCCTCCCTCACCCTGGTCCTTCTCACCTTCTCCTTCTGCACGCAAACACGATCTTACCCAGCCTCTGTGCTGGTGTGGATACGTCGTCCTCTTCACACAAAATCCAACTCTCTCCCCCAATTGTCATTGCATCCGGCTTGCATCGTCTTGCAGCCAGCACACTGTACTTTCCATTCGTTGATTCGTGGACTCAGCTGGCCTCTCTATAATCGCTGCTCCACCGACTTTCTTTCAATCCACTCAAGCATAATCTAGTCCAAGGATTCCTTGGCCATAATTCTGGTTAGCAAAGATGACTTCAGCTAATGGCAACAAGTTGGTGGATCCTGAAAAGCAGCTCTTGAGTTCTACATCTCTTCCAACGACCTCACGACATCCCGAACCTCGATCGAAGAAAGCCGAGACGAGATCTGCTATCATGGCGAGACTACAATACTTCTCTCTCGGCCTGCTTCTGCTCGTCACCTTCGTTGTCACCCTTACCTCCGCTTCGAGACAGCAAGTTCCAAGCAACGAGATTTCTGCTGAGGATCAAGCCTTTCAGGAACTCCTCACGTCAATCGATCCTGCGTCGCTTCACGACGTACTCCATGAGCATTTGGCAGACAAATACCAGGATGGAGTGTATCAGGAGGACAAGAATGTAATGGAAGTGGTTCATCAATCGAATGCAGAGGTGGCACATAGCTTGCTAGAGCTGGCCAAGAGACAGGCAAGCAACTCTACTTCGAGCACAGCACCATCCAGTACAAGCGATTCGCCAAATTCGGTGTCTTCCTCTGCTTCTACAACCCCAACTCCAACAAGCCAAACTTCTGCCACTGTGACACCTCCAACAACCAGTTCAGCGTCTCAAGCTCAAAGCCAAACCCCAACTCAATCAGACTCACAGTCTTCATCGCAAACACAAAACACTCAAGACCAATCGTCCACACAATCGACTCCCCAGTCAACTACTCCTGATCAAACCAGTTCCGCCAGTCAATCGTCAGTGGAATCAACATCACCAAGTAATTCGCAGTCTTCCACAAATGGTACGTTTCGTGGCGGCCCAGCCATATATCCTTTTGCTCCTCCTTTAATCCCCCCTTCACCGTCGGCGTATAGTGCAGTTCTGAACAGTAGTTCCATGTCTTCGACCTTACAGTCGATGTATCTTGGTCAGAACAGCAGCGCCTCGACACCAAGTCTTTCGGCGTATATGTTTCAGGCGCCGAGCAGCTCTACCTCCGTCCTTCCAGGATATACGTTCCAGGCACCGAGCATCGCCGTTTATACGATGGTCTCAGCGCCCCTGGTTCGGAGTAGCAGCAGTCTCGAGTACATATCGTCGTCGCCCTTGTCATCGTCGTCACCTTCTTCTTCTTTTCTGCCAAACATCACTTCTACTTGTAATTCTTCTGTGCCTATGAGTTCAAATTCTATACTTCCTTATGTATCGGTAACGAGCTCGATCGCCTCGAATGCGAGTACTCCACTCCCATACATTCCGACGACGAGCTCAATGACGGCAAATTCGAGTACCCCACTTCCATATATACCGATGTCGAGCTTGATTCCTGTCCCTTCTTCTAGCTGCACATACCCGACTTTGAGCAATTCTACAAATTCTATTTCATCTCTTTCAGGTTATGGTTTTAACAATTCTACTTCAGGCGCGTCTTCTACTCCCTCCTCTTCCCCGGGCTCTCCCTCTCCTGTTACCTCTTCCACAAGCACTGGCTCCCATGTCCCTACTACCACCTCCCGAGGAGTTTCCTTCACGAGTACTAAGGGTCAAACCTCCTCTTCCTCGATTCCATCGTCTTCGTCCTCCCGCAAAGAGTCATCATCTAATAGTCCTACAGGAGCAGTTACAACAAGTAATTCTATGACACCCACGACAGGCAAATCCAGTTCGACGTCCGTAAGAAGTTCTGTTACTCAGCAAACTATCTATACCACCACGCTGGCCGATGGAGCCGTCAGTACAGTCACCAGTGTCACCGTTGTGCCAGCGGATCAGGCAGATTCGACTGGAGGTGAATCCACCAAAACCGGGGCGAATGCAAGTTTACAGACCAACGGCGCCAACTCCTTGAGCCTTGGTCTTGGTGGTATATTAGGAGCCGTGGGTCTGGTTGTCATCGGTGCTTTATAATCATGTCATGATCATGACACCCGATTTCCGAATCCGGAAAATGGTTCGTCGTTAGACGATGGGAGGCAAATCTGTTTCAAGCACAAGCATTGGATTTTTGTGTGCAGTTTGGTTGCATTAATAGGCATTGCATAGCGTTGGGCGCATGGTATTGGCATCGGGATCGGAAAAAAGTCTAACTAATGTCTCTCCTTGTAACGATACGATACGATACGATACATAATGATTGTTTTACGGCCGGTAGAAGTATGGACCTCACGGGCTGGAGGTGATGAATGGCTGGAGAAAATTGATAGACGTGGAGAGGATCGATGCAAGGAGAGCCTGGTGATGGAGACGCTGAAGTTAATGTCGATTGAAAGTGGGAGAACTATGCACATGGGCGTGCTGGAGAGCTGTACATCACTTGCGCTCTATCATCAGCCTGGTTGATAGGAGACGAAAATAAGATAAGCAATAATAAATACACCTCAACACACTTAAAAACTGTCCCTGCAGTCTCCGTGACTCTCCGTGACCCATAACCCATGTCTCGTTTTCTCCGACCCCCACAAGCCGGGGAAGAGCGTTGAGAGCATAATTTCAATTACTCTTCACAGAGTCGAAGAATATGGGAGGGTTTTTTGGCATCTAGATGATAACCTGTGGAAGTTATCACGGACTTTGGCGGATTGTGGACTATTTTCGTGGTTCTGGGATACTTAGCTAGAGTTTCTGGAGACTGGGTTAGAAATCTTCGTGACTTAGTATTAAAATGGGTAGTTCATGATCTTCTACTTACCCTGGAACGAAGATATCGCTGGGTGTGAATTTGAGCTTCTTTTGATTCAGTAGAGGTGATGAGATGAATACTTGATAAAAAAATATGTAGTAGTCACAAGAAAAGTTTAGTACATATCCCTTTCCCATCTTGCCTATTAGCTACAACTAAATTCCTTCGGCACAGATCTTGGATAGCCCGAATATCAAGACAAACGAAAGTCTTTCTTCGCGTCGAACAAGAGAATGGGATAGATAGAACGCGGCATGGGATGGATGCTTTCGCTGTGGGGGGATTTCGACGGTGTTTCTTGTGCAAGGAAGGGGTGGTTATACAGTGGCTTGAGAGGGGGGTTTGGGAGGAAACGGTATGGAGGATTAGAGAGATTGTGTGTTTGAGGGGTAGGTGTGGGGGAGGAGGATGGGACTGTGGTTTTTGAGGTTGTGGATTCAAGGAGTAAGTGGGTAAGGATATTGTGGCGTACGGGATATCTTGGATTGAGAGGCGGGGATATATCTTTGTGTTTGTATTCTGCGGGCTGGGTTGATTTCTAGAAGCTTTATGGAAGGATTCGAGAAAGGTGTTTTGACTTTTTCGGTGCAATATGGTGAGGTAGTAAATGGTTGGCTGGATGCATAGGTCGTTTTGCGGACTTTATGATCGGAGGACTAGAAATTTTGTTAGAAATTGAGGAGAGACTATTGTAGGGTCAAACATGTTATTAAGAGAGAAAGAGATGGAGGTTGGCTGACCTGACTTGACTGAAATTGTGGATAAGATATAGCTAAGCTGACTAAATATAGGAGATTATTGTCGCATGCTCCTGTTCAGGGCTACCTTTTATGGACGCTGTATATTATTTGGTTATCACACGCTTCTATTCCGGTCTTCTTCTTGTGGAGTCTGGATACTATTCAGCAGTAGATCTTGTATGGATTCAAGTCACATCCTTGGAGCTTGGTGGTCCGCAAAAATTAATGACTTGGAGGAGTTGAATTGAGGTCTCATTCGTCGTCGTAACCACTGTACACGTATCTTTTTTGTTTATGCGATCGGCCTTTTCGTTCTTCCCTACGTGCTATCCATCTAGCACTCACTGTACAAGAAGAAAGCCGCCAACTCCACCCCAGTCTATCGTACACATTTTTTTACTCCATTCCACCTTTGGCGTCATCACCATCCCCATAACGTGTATTTTCGAGTTCTCTGAGAGCAGAGAAGCTTATCTTCCAGGAGGAGGATTTTGCATCATCTGTGCTTGTTGTTCTTGGAATCGTTGTCCGATACGCTCACTTCCTGCCATGAATTTCTTAACGCATCGGCTGACGCAACCTGTCTCGCGAGCGATGAGGGATTTGGTGGTGAAGTCGTCAATGCAGGAATCGAAGCAATGTGATACGAGGTTTGAGAACATCTGCAGAGGTGTAGTTGTCAGCTTCGGGTATAACTAAGAGATAATAGGGGCCCGAGATTATGATTTTGATGCGCTTTTGCAGAGTAGTATCAGAACCCGCGCTAGTCCTATAAGCAACTTTACTGAAGCTGTGCAACGGATAGTAGCAGAGGAGCGCCTCTTCGAGTTCTCAACCAACTCCAATCGTATAGGGCAATAGGTCTCGTGCGAGCTTATGCGCCTCTTGCTTGAAGTGATTTGCAAAGCCTCCCATTGCCGAGCTCATCTGCCATGATGGTAGCATGGATGAAAGCCGGTTCTGATATGATTTGCGGATAATTCGACAAAAGCTTCGCAGCTTCAAGATGTCGTCGAACTTGGGTAACGACGAAGCTTTTCGCATTGACCTGACGCTCGTACCTAGGGACAGAACTGGATATGTAGACTCACGCCCATGAACTCCTTCATTTGCTTTCGCTCCATACGGCTCTGAAACTCTCTCTGCTCGGCAGCTGTCAATCTATGAACTTGGTTAGCTGGAACTCACGCCTCTAGGCTTCGGCGAACGAACCCGTCCATTTTGATAGAGCTCGTCGAGTATCCTTGGGAGATTTGTATTGACTTGAGAAGTTCCTTGACGGTAAGCAAGATTCGTTTCCGTCGATTTCAAGGGGAGAGTCACAGATGTGTTGATTGCTTCCAGAACTTTTGGAGTTCCTCGACTTCTTCACTGGATCACGGTAACGCTATTGGGACTAGCTCGCGGAGGTTAACCTTGTTTTCGCCGGTCACTCATCAAGATCACAGTAAAGGCAGTGCAGATCATGAGAAATGCTGTCTGGAAAAGGAAACTTGATTGCTGATGTCTCGTTCTACTTGGTCCAGATGCATGCTCCCACACTTACACTTCATGCGCCGTAGAAACTAGCAAACCTGTACGAACTGTCCACAGCCCCATTGTGATCCTTTGAGGGGAGGAGTCTTCATGCCCTCAGGCTCAATCTCAGGCTCTCTGTTGTCATCCAGGCACAGTCTAAAATTAGCGAACACTCCCCCCAAACTTGGAAGCGGTGCTGTTTGGGAATGATAGAATTTTGATAATTGTTTTGTCAACATCAGAACAAGCTGCTTCCAACGCTCTATGCTGCGCAGACCAATACTCTGCCTGAATCAGAGACACCGCCAGCTCTGCGCTCTGCACATCCTTCTGGCCGACATATACCAGAAGTAAGAGAAGGTCAGCAGGCACTCCAGATATTCACACCTCATAGGGCGCCGCTAACGTTAGCGCCTCTTCTCAGAGAGAGATCGTCTTCAACCTTCAACCTCTCTCTCACACTGGCAACGACCACCACAGCTCTGTCGCGCACAACGCGGTGCTCTCCCTCCCGTACAAGCTTCATTCGACTCCAAGTCAACCTGTCGACCTCAGTGAAAGATCCAGACTCCCGAAACTCGCTCGCTTGAAGCCCCTCGGTCGCGTCTCGCCCTGCAGCAGCACCACGAAACCGAACTCAATACCCCTATCCCACTTCGCTCCAACGATCGCAGACACTGTCGCGTGACTGCTGTCACCAAGAGACCCCAGAGAACCAGAAGCAAGCATCGCATACTCGCTATTGCTACCTGAGATCGATTCCAAACATATCCAAGTGCGGCCGCCTGCAAAGAAACATCGATCTACCGGGCCACTTGGCTCATCGCGAAGCTCCTATCGCTGGACATCCTGTATAGTCTCTATAACAGTGTCTAGTAGACCAGATAGCCCGCATCCGAGATGGCTTCCGACCCCCCAGGATCATCAAGGGCTCAGCAGCCTCATGCTGGCCCACAGCCTGCTCCCATCCCCGCACCAGGGGACGCAGCTTCACCTCCGTCCAAGGCCAGTCTGAAGCAATGGTGGAGAAACTTTAGCAAGCCGCCAAACAAAGGACAAGAAAATGTATCAAATGGTAAAGCAATCCATTCTTCACGTCGCCTGCCAAAGCTCTTCTATGTTCGACAATTCCCTCCCACCTCCCGGGTTATCGAAGATCTACAAGATGTAGAGGCAATAATCCTCGAAAGAAAAGCAAAGAACATTCCACCCTATGTTGTTGTTAGAGAAAGCATTATAGAAGGGCGTGAGGACTTTGAGTACTCGTATGCTGCGTGGCCGTATCAAGGCTACTCCAAGTCTCTGCCAGTCTCAGATGACTGGGGAAGCCAAAGCCACGACAGTTCCCCCTCTAGTATTGCTCAACATGGATGTCTTTTGACAGTTGTCAAGCAATGGCTGAAACAATTACTAAAAATTGATGCAGTGCAACAACCAACAGGAATATTCGGTGTCCCGCTGCGACAGAGTATCACCTACGCGAACGTTGCCATCTCACTCGTAGACGGCGAAGGACGCAGTTACATCTATGGCTACGTGCCGATTGTGGTAGCCAAGTGTGGAGTCTTCTTGAAGGAGAAAGGTACGTGCGATTGTTGTTGACACGTTCACAAGTCGCAGGCTAACGTGCGTGAAAGCAACTAACGTAGAAGGAATCTTCCGCTTGAGTGGATCAGAAAAGAGAATAAAGGAGCTTAGAACCCAATTCGATTCGCCTGACCGTTACGGAAAAGGCCTAGACTGGGCAGGATACACCGTTCATGACGCTGCGAACGTGTTGAGGCGATATCTGAATCAGCTTCCGGAGCCAATTGTTCCCCTGGAGTTGTATGAAAAATTTCGGGAGCCACTTCGCGGTCACACCCAAGAGGCCGTTGGAGACGCAGAAGGACCACAACTCGCAGCTGATTTCGACGTCGCGAAAGCGATTTCCACGTACCAGAAGTTGATCACTGACCTTCCGCCTTTGAATCGCCAGTTGTTGTTGTACATCCTCGACTTGCTTGCAGTGTTCGCTTCAAAATCCGATGAAAATCGCATGCCTTCTGCTAACCTAGCCGCCATCTTCCAGCCCGGTATGCTCTCTCACCCGCAACACGACATGGCACCCGAAGAGTATCGATTGAGTCAAGATGTGTTGATCTTCCTGATCGAGAACCAAGATCATTTCTTGATTGGCATGAGGGGCACTGCTGCAGATGAACAGACGGTTTATGAAGTGCAGAATGGAGGTACTCCTCCTCCTGGGACTCCGAATACGCCTGGTAGAAAGACTAATGTTGCAAGATCTGCATCAAACGCCAGTGCCGGAGCAGACAGCGTGAGGAAGTATGGTGGGATACGACGTAATGTATCCGTTTCCTCTCGGCACTCACGACAATCGAATGGTGCACCCAGCCCAGCAAGTCCTGCTTATGGAGCACCTTTAACGAACACAACGAGTAGTGGTGTTCACAGAAGCAATACCGTACCATCGAAGCGTTCTCCAGGATTGCCAGGAAACCGTCTGCAAAAGACTTCAGGCTCCCCATCCCCTACTGCTACTGCCTTTAACCCAGCTCAAGCCGCTGCTCCTCGTGGTCTTTCTCCTGCAGGCGTTACTATTGAAGACCGGAGCTTTACTTCCTCATCCCCTGGCGCTACGCCGACTGCACTTGGCATCTCTGCAACTTCTGCAGCTTCAGCAATTACTAGCCAAGAGCGATTATTAGCTGAACCCGGCAACGCAGCGACCCCAGCCAGAGAGCGAAACATCTCCAATCTCTTTCAGAGATCACCTACTGCCGAGACCGATCGAAAGGCCCCTAAAAAGCTCCAAAAGAAGAGAGGGGCTCCAGGAAGTGCTAATCCGAGTGCACAGAGCTCTACACAGTCTCTTCATTCTCAGAGCCACCTAGCTTCACCTCCGCTCAACGCAGCTCGTGGTACAGGCGATGTCACTGAATCCTCACCTTTGGAACCAATCCCTTCATCTTCAGAACCTCCTGCAATCGAACAAACCGAAGCCACTCCTCCTGCCACCACCACTCCTCGGGCTGATCAAACTGCACATCAATTTCCCACTCGACCTGAGGGCATGCATCAACCATCTGAGAGAACTCTGAAGCCAGCTTCACCACCCACTTCTTTACACTCAAGCTCTTCGTTCAACGATCAATCAGATGCAGATCGACATGATGATACTGTTGTGGCTAATGAACCAAAGGAGAAGCGTCGCTTGTTCCGCATGTCCCGACATCGAGATACGTCTGGGCCATCTCTCACACCAAGAAAAGGTCTTGGTTCAGATGCTGGCGCTGGAGCAAGTTCGACGTCTGTAGGCTCGGCTAAGCCAAGAAAGAGCTGGACTGGTGAAACTATGCCCGCTAGCTCCGATTCCACTCTTGTTGGTGCCCATCTTCATTCCAGCAACGACACGGATCATGGGGAAGAGAAGAAGGGTCCCTTGAGCCGATTATGGGAGAAGGTCCGTGAGAACAAAGAGGAGAGAGATGCAAAGAAGGAGCGCAATAAGAGTCCACCTGGTTCGAATGAACGCCTTGCTTCAGCACTTCCTCGAGGAAAGAGCATGGATGTGAGACGCGATGAACACTTCGAGATGCCATTGGAAGGATCATCGACCCCACGAGCTCAACAACCACCACCACCTCGATGACACCTAGAAGCATGAAATCGTTCAGTTATAATTCTTGCTATGTGTTTGATTCAAAATTGCGGGTTTAGCCGGAGTAGCGGGTGGATCACGTCTATTTCCTTTTCATCGTTTTCAGCCAAACTTCACGACTTGTTTTTCAAAGATCGAATACCCCGGAGACCGTTTCTCGTTCGCCAACCCTACACGTTTTCCTTGTAAGAGTCTTATGTTTTGAGTGCGTTCTGTTGTCTATCCAAGACCATGAGATGAGATGAGATGGGACGGATGGATCAACTTGTGTTTGAGTAGACGTCTTATGTTCTTTGCGACCTAAAATAGGACCTAAATATCGGAGGAAAGGGCAGCTGCAGCCTTGATAGATGGCAGTGGATGTGGTTATGATATGACTCTACGGGCTTGTGGCGCATGAGATCTTGCTGCTGTACTCGGACTTTATGGCTGGGATAATGGTGGCGTTGACTGAAATGTGACATGGGCGGAAAGCGGAGTTGATCAGGAGCTGATAATGGATATGATGTTTTGTTCGATTCTTGTATCTAGGATTCACTGGCAGCTTTCGATAAAGAGAGATGAATGAAAAAGTCATGAGGATGAAAACCATTTCCCGTCCCTCCTCACATCCAAGTTTTGGTAATCATCCTGGCACATTTATGCTATATGCAACTGCTATTCTTGCCTACCTCACCATTTAATAACAGTCTCCCTCTCATCCTTACTTCTATCCTCCCTCCGTCCCAACCTCTCACAAGTCACCGTCGCCGTCCGCTCCAAACTATCAATCACGATATTCGTCGTCCTGACCCGATCCTCTTTCCTAATACACCACTCACCCTCCTCATCCCACGTCATCCTCTCTTCCTCCACCTCCATCATCCACTCACTCACGCTCGCCATCGTCAACGCATCCCACACTCCCTCTCGACACGCCACTTTCCTCAACAGTGCGATACTGTCTCTCCGAATACTGGGCTCGCGACACCATTTCGAGACCAGCCGGATCGGGTTCACGAGCCCAGTGTCAAAAGAAAAGAGATGCGGTGTCGAGAACAGCGGGTCCGTGGAAATGAGGTTGCCTAGAGAAACAATGGTGCGGAAATCGGGGATAAAATGATCAAGGGACCACTCATCTGCCAATATAGAACTATGAAGTAATATCTGATGAGACAAAGCCTGGATCTTGAGTGTCGAGGCTGCATTCCAGGTCCGGCTTCCGGTTTGCAGGGTCGAATAGAAGGGAAGGAAGGATGTGAACCAAGACGAGATTTCCGAGGCGTAGGAGTGGTATTCTGTCATCAGGGCTGGGTGGGATGATAATCGTACTTCGCTTTCGGGGGTTACGGCGACGGGGCCAGAGCCGAGGCCCATGTCGATGTTCATGTCGACGTCTTGACGCAGGGACGTGCGTGTTGCGGCGTCACCGATGAAGTGCGAGGTGCGGCGTTGGATGAGCTCCCAGTAGAGGCGGGCGGAGGTGAGGGATGTGAAGGAGTTGGGCATGTTGGCTATGGTGCTTGTGCCTTCGGATTTGAGTTTTGAGTGTAAGGATGGGGGACGTGCGTCGACGAAGGACATTATTTGCAGGTCGAGGCGGGAGAAGACGTGGATGAGTTCGTCTTCTATTAGATGTGGTTGTGGGGATCCTAGGCCTGGTTTCGCTATCGAGGAGGATGAGGGAGGATTTGGTTCTAGGGCCTGATGTTCGGATAGCCATTCGTGTAAAATGGCATGTCCGGAACTGGCATGTTGTAAGCCTTGGAAGTAGTTTCCCTGTAGACCTTCGAAGCAGATGACGAGTAGACAGGCAATGAGTGCTGTTCTCAAGTTCCGATCTTTCGTCTCTTGACTAGAATCTGTGCGGTTTGCATAGGAAGCGAGTTTCTTCCTCATCCTGTTCACTGCATTACCGTATTGCTGTAACGCGAATCGGTACTGAGGCGTGACTTGGATTCCATCCGTGCTCTTCTTCCCGGCTGGGAGGTTCTTTGCCCATTTTCGACCGCATGAGCTGAGAGCCCCGATTGCAGATAATGTATCGCGGACAAAAGGCTCAGAATTTGACGCTTGGAGGATTATCTTGCTCCATAGTGAACTGGAGAATACTCCTGGTAATTGGGGCACGGTATGCGTGACAAAACTTTGGAACCCTTGATGCTCGTCTGCAGTCTTAAAAGGGGCAGTAGTAATCAGCGTATCTCGAGCTGGGTTGGCTGAGCTACGAGGTAACAATGGACGTGAGCGCTCAATGAATGAGAGTGCTTGTCTTGGTCTTGCTCGCTTCTTTGGAGCAGCATAGCCTTCACAGCGACCCCAGAAGTTGAGGCAGCGAAGACATGCAGGCTTGGTTTCGTCGCATTTTACGTGGCGAGCTCTGAATTTGCGTTAGCATAGTCCGTATATTGAGGATCAAAGGGCATACTGACTTGCAAGTGGTGCAACCGCCTTTGGCTTTAGAGTGCCCCACTCTTATGCGGGGTTTCGTCTCAGTACTTGTTGACTTGTCGCCCATACCCACTACCTCAACTCAGTCTCAACTTTGTGCTGTCACCAACAGCAATTGCAAAGGCTAACATGCAACAAACAGTCGTCAAATTGTTTAAAAACTTATGTAAGCTTTTAGCACGACGCTCCCGAGATCATGGATCGACCACTAGGTAGCCTAGCCCTAGCCCGAGGAATGTCCCGCGCGCACGGTGGAGTTCTCGTAACCGTCGCCAATGGCTGTCCCGGTTTCATCTCCAAGGCAGTTCATGCGAGGCCGTTGCCAAGAGTGAGTAAACTTCGACCATCAGCGAGAAAGTTTCTTGGACAAGAGGGATAATTTTCGGCAGTTCTTCGACATCAGGTCGCATGAAGTGTACGAACTCAATCATGTTTTCCAATTTTAAAATGGTTAAGAATAGATGATCTTAAGAGGGAAAGATCGCAAGTGAAGACCGAGGGCGATGCGAGCTTTCTTGGCAGTCCGGTAAACTATGCGGGGCGAACGCCTCATCTGATGTTTGTCAGAGAGAAACTCTTCCGCATCTCGCAAAGCTAAATGACCCCATGCTTGAGATCATAATGCGCCGAACAAAAACTGCGATGTGCGACAAAAGTCTACTGCTGCCTTGAAAGAGTATGGTTCCGGCACTTGACTGAGAACTTGGGACGACTAGGAAAGTGTGTTGTGGTTCGAGGAAGCCCCTCTCGCCATTGGTATCTATTGCATGACTATCCACCATTTTCCTTCTATCTAGTCTCTACCAGACTATGATCTGAGATGCAACAATTCCTTCTGTCAAATATCCTTCCTTGAACGCCGACAATGCAATCTTCGTGAATCACGAATCGTTCCCGCTGCTCAGCACATCCCTGATGCCCATCAACTCAATTACAACCTTATTCTCCAATGCGCTCACTGCTCGGCCTTCCGCATTCTTCTTTTTGACCATGGCCACCTCTCTTTCGCCCATTGGTAATATTCGCTCTCGGAGTAATGCCCGTGAAGTTAACCAAAATTCAGCATTCTCTAGTACACCTGCTGCATCCCACTTGACGTCCGGGACTTCCGTTGTACCTTTCAGAACTTCCCTGAAACCATTCAGGACGAATGTCAACAGCGCCATCGAGTGTAGTTCTGAGCAGATGGTAAGTGTGATGTATTTCGTCTGTCCTTTGGGCACGATGCGACTCGTTTCTGGCGCGTCCAAAGCTTGCTCAGATTGAGCTAGTAAGGTTGGGAACTGTTCCAGGAATAACGCTACTTCTGTAGTCACAGAAGCTTGCACCGCATCGATAATATTGAGTAAGAGAGGTAGGATGCCGCGTACCCAGATGCTATAGCAGCGCTGAAGTCCAGCACTGTCTGCAAAGGGGCCCACACCGCCTCGACGGAGATAGGACGTAATACTTGCAGACGCAATGTGACCGAGGATACCATCGATTGCAAGTTGTTCGGCCATGAGAGGGATGCTGGACAACTCGACCAGGAAGAGCATGCTCAGCTCGCCGTAAATGGGGTCACCATCGATTGCAATTTTATCTGACCACGAAAAGAGCGTCAGAGCAACACGGGGAGTGGAATTGCTCGACACGATGTTGACGATTTGTGTGTGGTACAGCTCAATACCTGGGATGCGGAGACATGATTGCAAGATGCCAGTCAACAGAGATAGATCTTCTGGTGATGAATCCGCTGGAGAGTCATGAACAGCTGAAGCCAATTCACGGAGACCCATCGATACGACATGTTTGATGATATCGAGGATAATTGGAATGATGGGAGCGGATTGGTTGATACGCAAAGATGCTCGCAGATCATTCTCCTTTACTTCTGATTTGGCTTCGGCATGCACCCGAACTGCAAGAAATAAGACCTTCAGTAAAGATCTGTAGTAGAGTATGTCGCCGTCGGGGACAGCTCGCTCGAAAGAACCGCGGAGTTTGGTGATAGTCTTCCAGACAACAGACAGTAAATTTTTCACCTCTTCAATCGACGTTTCGGCTTGAATCAAGCGTTGAGCAAGCACAAGAGCAAAATCCGTACGTATCAGAGACAGACGAGCGAAAACCTCTTCAGGGTGTTCATATGCACAATTGGCTAGGAGGCAACTATTAACCACCTCGGCACACATTCTTTCAAGATCGGCATCGCCTTTCATATTGACACTTAGCTCTATAGCGAGAAATTTCCAGCTGTGAAACAAAGCCTGTTGTATGTTAGACCAAGTCAATATGGATGAAGGCAAGACCTACTATTTGTGCGTCAACAAGTGACAAGTTGAGGTTCGCACGTTCAACTTCCATTTGAAGACCCCCATCTTGTCGTCCAGTCCAAGCGGAGTCGTGTTGGAGTAATTTATTAGCAAGTGTTAGATCGTAAAAGAAATTTTTCCCAATTTGAGGAGGCTCCAGGGTCGTACGCTTCAGGTCTTGGAGTGTGCAACCTGGGAATCGAGCTTCCAGATTTTTTTTCAATGAAGCATGAAGTGACGCATTGAAATTAGGGACACCAACGGCGAATCTTGAGAAGAAGGATAAGTTCTCTTTCAGGTCCTTCAGTGGTGATGCAGCTCCGATTTGTCTCGAATGGAACAGGTGCATGGCCAAAATCTCTGCTATGTGGCTTGCAATGCGAGTTTGGTAGCAAGGTTCATAATATTCCTCTGTCTTTGACGAAGATTGTATGGGCCTGAGCCTGCCTGCGAATTCCGATATGTTCTTGATGAATGCAGCGTACATAGGGGTATTGCAGACTGTCCAAGGCCAAAAGCTTTGGGCACGCGAAACGAATTCCAGCATCACCAAAGATTGCGCTTGTGGAATCTCGTCGATCTTCGATAGCTTCTCAAGTGCCGTGGTCAACAGAGGTTTCTCCAACGATGCCACCTCCTTGCCAGTGGTCCCACTCTTCATTGCATCTCTTGGTGTTTTGCCAGTAAGGAGATAATTTGCAAACCACTGTTGACGACTACTCACTACCATAGACAAGAAATGCCATATAGTGATAATGTTATGTCCTCTGGATAGTGGTTGATCGAGATCTGTTAGCATGTGAAGGAAATTTCTAGCCGTCAAACCTCCTAGATGGCCTAATATAGAAGGAGGTTCTGAATTGCCAGAGGCAGCTGTGACAATGAGAGCCTCGAAAAGAGCCACCACGGGATTTCGATAAAAGTCGTTTGCGGCATAAAGACGAGCTATTAACGGCGAGGCTTTGAAAAGATGCTTTTCGAGCTGAGAAGATGGCCGGTTCAGTAACTTGCTCACTCGAAGTAGTGTAGTTGAGAATGAGAGAAGTGTTGTAATATGTGATATGCGCAAGTTCGTGGAATGGACGAAGACAGTCGAGTCAGGGGTTGCTAGACCATCAAAGTAAGATCGCAAAAGAGGCTGAAATCTCAGTGCACCGGAAGAGCTTGATAAAAAGGTCTCCACAATATGTGATGCTGATGGTAGGAGTGGGTCCATAATTCGCGTAACTTTCTGCTTTTTGACAGCACCCGCCGTAAGAACACTTTTAGGCTTGAAAGTCTTCTGGTCAGATTTGTCGTCGTCTGCCCAGGATTCGATGCCGTATGCATATTGCAGAACTTGATTCAGCGCAGCACCAATGACAAGGCTGACTCTTTGACGATCATCCTGGTCTTGGTATCTCCAGGTACAAGAGCTCTCGAAAACGTCCACGAGATATCTTGTGAATACGAAAAGCACTTTCGAGAGGGTGTGGTCAGGGATGCCAGTGCCTACATCATCCCCTTCTTGAAATCTTGCAGATGATCGACCGCCACCCCGTCTGAGAATTGCATTGGTTGCGAAATCGTCGACAAGTGCCTCGTACAGTCGACAGCATGAAGTCAGAAATCCATACCGGCCTGATACAAGTTCCACACCTTCCACGATTACAGATAGCTGTCCACTTCCTCTAGTAACACCTAAAAGACCACTTCGTGCGAGGAGAGGCCAGACTCGTCCAGGGAACACGGGTAACATGGCATGGATGAAGGAGATGCAATTGACAAGTATCTCCAGAGATGTCTCAGACCCGGATGAGGATGATATATTCTGAAGTTCTTGCTCAAATATATCGAATATCACAGATGTGATGTCCCGGTTGCGGCTGAGACCGGCACTGGACTGCTCCAAGACGCGTCGTGCATCTTCTTTCCAGTTGTTATTGGCCTCAGCGGATTGGAACGTGCTAAGAAGGAGAGTTGCAATGATGTTGATAATCTCGCAGACAGAATCGCGGTCTGCAGGCCCACCCGCAGTTGCATCAATCACATCGCCTGCTGCCAAGAATGTCTCGAGAAGCTTGCCAAAGTACTTCAAGGCTGGGTATTCGTGAAACCAGAAAGCGACCCTCGGGCCGGCTTCAGATATGATACGACCATAAGCACCAGCTGGAATGCAGAAATCTTGGTCAAGTCTGGTGACAGCCCACGATTTAATCTGCATACTCTGAAGGCGAGAAGATTTGGACCGAGGCTCAAAGAGTTGGACAGGCTGAGTCAATCTGATGGTGTTGTTGTTATCCTCTTCTTGCGCGGTCTCATAATCTGCGAAATGGGGTGGTAGCGTGTAAGTAAAGACTGGCATAGCCTCGAGAAGTGCGAGAACAGATTGTGAAGGCTCGGTTCCAAATGTAGCAGGCGATGCAGCCAGCGCTCGAACCATTTGCAGGAATGGCAGTGATTCATATGGGTACCGTTGTTGAGCATTCATAACAGTTGCGTTAACAAGATCTGTATCACTTAAAAAGTGCACCATGGGGTCGTCGACTTGAAGGAGGGGCTTTGAGGATGAAATCGTCCAGTAGTCTCGGCCGCCTGTAAGCGTTGAAATGACAGCTTGCATAAGTTCAGGAAGGTATCCAAGCCCCAGAGCATACTTGAGAAGATCCAAAATAAGCGTACGCATTTGAGACCCCGTCGTATATGGGAACAGCGCAGCCGTTGTGGTTCCCAGTTGGAGGGATAAACTGGTGAGTGTCTCGAAGACGCGACAGGTATTGACAGCTCGAATGCCAAGGAATTCGACAATGTCACTGTCGACAGTGGCAACAATCTGGTCAAGGGTGTCTCTGTAGCAATCAGGGGCCATGGTAAGCTCTGTATCGACCGAGGTCGCGCGATCAAAACGAGAGGGCTCCGGTGTGTTGTCAGCCTGTACACGTTCTTGCATAGCACTCACTACATAAGCCCAAGCAAGTGTAGCAGGACCTGCAGTTGGGAAGCCATTATCTGCAGCTTCAAGCACGATGCTGTGAATCTCCATGATAGTTGTAGTATTGAAGATGTACATCTCATCGGTCGGAGCATCAGGTGAAACTCCTTCATGATTATGCGAATCTTGTAAGAACTCAATGCAGGGAGTTAAACTGATCATAATCAATGATACAAGCATTGATGTAGATTGGAATGCGAACAAGATTCCCTGAATATTCGGGTGTTCCTATAAATATATTAATAAATGCTGAACTAACTTGTCACTAGTCACGTACCATTTCGAAAGTGCTGAAGAATTTGCAAGCCTGCTGAAGGTGGAACCAAGCCAGAATTATATCGGACGAAGGACAATCCACGACGTATATCATAAGGGTCCAGATGAGTTCCATTATGTGAATTGTCTCGATGATCTTGGTCTGTAACCAGTCCATCTCAAGTTCATCTCCGCCTTCACATTCATCAGACCAGCCGCTGCCATTTTCGATGCTTTTGACATTGCTTTCGATGGTCGCGATGGCCTTTATAATGAGTTTGGGCTCACTGCCTTTTGCGATTTTGCTGTAAAGAGTATCCCCAGCCTTTGCCAACCAAGGCGCTCCTTTTTCTGGTTGTTTGCCCTTATTTTCTTGTCTACCAGCATCCACTCTGCGGTAAGCAGCGTGAAGGAGTCGTTCGGTGCACTTGAAGAAGTGTCTTCTTTCTGAGAGGTACGTTCGAAGTATACGTGATCGTCGACTGCCTTCCTTGTCGAAGTTCTTCTGAATCGTGGTCGGCTCAACGGCTCCAGAGAGGAGTGAAAGTGGAATCGGGCTAGAATATCTGCTATTGCCAGCTGCTTCTCGAATGCCGACAAGCTCCTCCTCAGAAAAAGGACCCAATAGTTGAGCGGCTGCGCGAGACTGGCACTCCCCCACTACAACCCTAAGCGCCGACACTTCGTCCAGTCTAGCAACTCTGCTCAGCCACAGTGTATCCTCCTTGATCTGCTTGATGTCGTATTTCGCGTTGGAAGAGGGAGTGACATTGATGGCAGAAGTTTTCGTCTCGAATGTGCTCTTTGTTTGCGGTGATGGCTCCAAAAAGGCTTCAAAAGGGTTTGCGAGCAGATGTAGGACTTCGGAATCTTGTAGGAACTCTTGGATCGCATCTTGGTGTTCGTCGTCCAGCTCAAATTCACTTGTGATTGCAGCAAAGGCCGATTTCCATGAGCTGTATCGAAAGTCAATAATTTCTGCGACGAAGCTGGAAGTGGACTCACATCAATAATTCCTCGCCTGTCAAACATTTGTCCAGGGAGGGGAAATAACTGGCATCGCGTAAGGGAGCCATTGCTGCCCAGCGTAGCAAGCCAGATGTTGGTCAAGTGCTTCTCACGGAGCATGAGTTGACTTGATCTTGCAGCAGCGCGGCTGATAGCTTTTGGTTGACGCGCTCTGCGCTTGAGGTCACTGAGGTCACCGTAGCACGAGGCTGAAGGTGAAGGTGACTTTTCCTCACACTCTCTCTGGAGCAGTGGAATCCTCGATACATTTGAGTTGTGTTCATATTTCAGAAGTGTATGTTCGTATCTTGTTCAAACTTGAAATTGATTGCCTACAACTTTTTGTTTCTGGTGAGCCGCTTAGCTCCGACAAGGCTATCAAAAAATTTCCCCAGATTCCGATCAGAGTCAGATCCCGCTTGTACCGTCAACAACACCGTTCCTCAACCACACGATGCCTGCCTTGGATTTAGTAGACCACTCTCCTCAGCAGCCTCAGCCGGCTCCTCCTCTAGCTTCTGCTTCTAATGTCATCCTGATCGACAATTTCGATTCATTTACCTGGAACATCTACCAATATCTTGCACTCGAGGGTGCAACCGTACAAGTATACCGGAACGATGCCATCACAATTGAGAAGCTTGCAGCCTTGAAACCAACCCAATTGGTCATCAGTCCCGGGCCTGGTCATCCCCAGACTGATTCTGGTATTAGCAGAGATGCTATTAAATACTTTGCTGGTAAAATCCCTGTGTTGGGTGTTTGTATGGGCCAGTGAGTCACTTATACCTTCTGATTTGTGACCTATTAATCCGTCATAGGCAGTGTATGATTGACCTCTGGGGTGGAGATGTAAGCTTCGCGGGCGAAATTCTCCATGGAAAGACATCACCTCTTCGCCACGATTCTAAAGGAGTCTACTCTGGCCTCCCGCAAGATCTTCCTGTTACACGATATCATTCCCTGGCAGGCACCCACCTTACACTTCCAGAATGTCTGCAAGTCTCATCTTGGATCGCGGCTGGACCAGACGGTGATAAAGGAGTTATAATGGGAGTCCGACATAAAGAATATGTTGTCGAAGGTGTTCAATTTCATCCGGAAAGCATTTTGAGCGAAAAAGGACGAGTAATGCTGTCGAATTTCTTGAAGATGCGTGGAGGTACTTGGGCCGAAAATGATCAACTCCGAACGGACGCATCAGGTGCTACAAAGCAGGCAAATGGATCAAACGGCATGAAGAAAGAGAATATCTTAGAGAAGATATTTGCTCACCGCAAGGCCGCTGTTGCAGCACAAAAAAAAATTCCTTCGCAGCGACCAAGCGATTTGCAAGCTGCATACGACCTCGAAATTTCACCTCCTCTCGTGCCATTCGTCAGTCGCTTAAGGAAGTCACCCTTTCGATCGTCTCTTATGGCTGAAATCAAGAGAGCATCACCCTCCAAAGGCATCATCTCCTTATCAGCGTGTGCTCCTGCTCAGGCCAGGACTTATGCTTTGGCAGGTGCAAGTGTCATCTCTGTCTTGACAGAGCCCGAATGGTTCAAGGGAAGCATTGATGATCTGAGAGCTGTGAGGCAGGCGTTGGAGGGGATGCCGAATCGACCTGCTGTGCTGAGGAAAGAGTTTGTTTTCGACGAGTACCAAATTCTGGAAGCTCGACTCGCTGGTGCAGATACTGTCTTGTTGATTGTGAAAATGCTGGACGAGGCCACCCTAACAAGATTATATCAATACTCACAGTCGCTTGGAATGGAGCCATTAGTGGAGGTCAATACTGCTGAGGAGATGGCTATCGCAGTCAAACTCGGATCAAAGGTCATTGGTGTCAACAACCGAAATCTGACCAGCTTTGAGGTTGATTTAGATACAACAAGTCGACTTTTAGACCAAGTCCCTAAGGACACTATTGTTTGTGCTCTAAGTGGTATATCAGGACCGAAAGATGTTGAAGCGTACCAGAAGAACGGTGTTGGCGCAGTCTTGGTTGGCGAAGCATTGATGCGTGCTAAAGATACAGCACAGTTCATTCATGAACTTCTCGGTGTTTCCGGACCCATGGTTAAGTCAGCACCCGGATCATTACTTGTCAAGATATGCGGTACCAGGAAGGCAGAGGTAGCAGCAGAAGCTGTCAAAGCTGGTGCTGACTTGATAGGCATGATTCTCGTCCCTGGCGTAAAAAGATCGGTCGCATACAAGGATGCTATTGCTATCTCGAAGGTTGTGCGAGAGACCAAAGCTGTGACTGGAAGTGTTGCCGCCGACCGTGTTGGCAGTCAAGCATCAGACTTCTTCGCTAATGCAGCATCCAACGTCTCGAGCCATCGTGCCTTGCTTGTTGGTGTCTTCAGGAATCAATCCCTCGAGGAGATTCTAGAACTGCAGAAAGCTTATGAGCTTGACGTTGTCCAACTTCACGGGGATGAGCCACTAGAGTGGGCGAATTTGATTCCTGTTCCAGTGATCAAGGCGTTCAAACCAGGTCAGCAAGGTCTTGGACGGCGAGGCTATCACACGGTCCCACTTCTCGATGCCGGCTCTGGTGGTTCTGGTCAGCAGCTTGACATGGGCGACGTCTCGGCTGTACTTTCAAAGGATCAAGGCATGAGAGTTCTACTTGCTGGAGGCCTGAACCCAGACAATGTTGCCGAGGCTGTCCGTGCAGCAGGCAGTGTTGGAGACCGAATTATTGGCGTCGATGTTAGCAGTGGCGTCGAAGAAGATGGAGCTCAAAGCATCTCAAAGATACAAGCGTTCATTAAGGCCGCAAAAAGTGTTAGGTAGCTTGCTAGATTATGTTTACACGATACCCACGAATTAGAAGAAGATTTCTCCCATTCCTGGTGACGAGGAGATTGTTGAGGTAGTACTTCATCGTACCGATGTCTTGGCAAGTGCCTTGTATTTCCGCTTCAATTGCTTGAATAACACCAAAGTGAGCGACGAAGCCTGTGTCATTAGATTTGCCGCCTCAATTGCGTCCCTAGTACAGATGTTTTGCTATACCTACATACTGTGGGACCTTTTCCATGTGAAGAAACAAAAATACAGGCACTTAACAATAGTCGAGTTGCCTTTGAAAAGAATCGCATAGTAACTTATGCTCATGTCTTGTGCCAATACCTAGAATATGAGAGGAACTCGTCTCCATTGTGTTTTTTCTTCAGCAGATCCTCAAGGTCCAACTTAAAGCTGAATATTACATTGTTTGCTGCTTGCTGTAGCAAAACCTGGCAGAAAGGCCACCTGCTAATTTACAAACCCCCCCATGGTTCCTTCTCTGTCTAACATCAGACCCAAGTTGTGCTTGCATAAGCTCATTTCGCCTTGGCTTCCTTCCTTTCCAGAAAGACATCGCAGTCCGTTCACCGACTCCCAGCCTTTAATCGACTCCCCATTTTGGAAGGGACGTTCCACCAAAGCTACGAACGTCACCCAGCTCCACACGAATCGTCAACACTTGATCTTCAGTCATCCTCTGCCATTAATCAACAATCTTTCATATCAAATTCACAGGGTCTGGTTCTCGCCATCGTCTCTACATTATTCTCACTTGGTCAGGGGATAAAGTCCAAACAGCATCAACAAGACTCGGACCGGTTCTTCTTTTGCAATATTCACGCAGCTTAAGCAACCTTGCGGATATCTTTCCAGCCTTTATTTCACCATCATGCTAAGCTTTTGTGGCATTTATTTCACCGCACATTCAGCTTCGTCAGACCTTGCAACTTTTAACCACTCCAAAAGCATCCCACAACATCTTCTTCTCCAACTCTTCCGGCCATTCCGCTCTCTTTCATAGTCACAGTCCATGCTTACCGCTCTAAGCCTTGCTATCTCCTTACCAGTACATCTCCACTTACTTGTCCTACAAAGTTCCCAACTTCACTCAGTCCATAATAAATCTCATCCAGCTAGACAACGACCTTTTCGTTCACTTACTCGACTCTTCTCACGACACTTCACTTCGAAAGCGTTCGATTCTTTCTAGACATTCAAACTTGCACAATACACATTTTGGCTTTGTGGCATTCATGCCAACTACAGCATCTCTACCTATCTCTCTTACCGGAGTTCCTCCAAGACTTCACGTTTGTGCACAAGTACAGGTGTACATATCCTTCCTGTGGCACACCTAAGTATCAATCTCTGCATACAATCAAAGTGGCCAAGGATCTTCCACCTTTACCTGATAAGTTTTCCCTGAGCTTTTACTTATCTCTAACCCTTTCACCATCTCAACAACCTTTTTACCAATTTCTCCTGTTGATCGCTCGACATTATCCACCTCATCGTCCATTTCAACTCGTCCAACAACAAACCATGAGAATGCCTGGTCGAACAGCACCTTCAAAGAGACGCCATTCTGGCCCGACCCCAACCACCAACACACGACTCGCCCCAAACCCAATCACTGAACGAAAGAGAGCTGCCAAGAACGCAAAACCACTGAAGGCCATCTTCAAAGGCAAATCTATCTCTTCCGTTGGCCATTTTGAGAACTGTGGCAAGATTCTGGGAGCGGAAGACATTACAAATTATGTCACGGCACACGGAGGTACTTATGAGAGGGAAGTCAGTAATGGTACGACACACTTGATCTGCTCCATTGAGGAGTACAAGAAGAGAAATGCTCAAGGTATGTTCCGTATCTTGCTTTATGAATATATCTTGTTGACAAATAATCGTAGTGCAACGAGCATGGGCACTTGGAAAGGGAAGATGCAGCATCGTTGTGTTTGACTGGATTGTCGACTGCACTACTAGGAAGTCAAAGAGCTGCCGTGCAGCAACAGGCTATACCCTCGACCGAACCATCAAACGTATGCAAAATGGCAAGACGAATGATATATCTTTCCGTGAGAAATTCGAGGACGGTGTCCGTGCATCGAAAGAACTGGTTGATAATCGTAAGCTTCCTTTTTCTGTCAAGGGCTGCCTGGTACTGACCTAAATCAGGACTTTGGCATATCTATTATGACAGAGAGGCATTCGAATACAAGGTGTTGCTCACTCGTATCAATTTCGGAACTCAGACAGGAAAGTCACTCATTGAAAAGTATACACTCTATCTCTTTGAGTCCCACGCTTTCCCCCACTTATACAGTACGTACCACCATTTTTACCATGCAACTTTCCCCAATTAACAATGTTCTCTCACATAGTGTGCGGCGCGAAACTCTCCCGGTCCAACCGCCCATGTACTTATTACCGCGAGGCCTGCCACGCAATGGAGTTCCGCGATGCTTTCAAGCACTTCCAGCACTTCTTCAAAACCAAGACAGGAGTAGCATGGGATGATCGACTCGAGAAAAGAATCCCGACCCCTATTGGCGCTAATGCTGTCCTTCCTGGAACCGGTCAACTCGTGGAGAGGAATTTCATTTATGCTCCTCCTGTGCGTGGACGTCCGGTTGGTCTATTACCAGCTGGATACATTAGGCCAGAAGATAGAGTGGTTCCTGTTGAGACTGGTGACAGTACCAACAGCAGCAGTGGAAGTTCGAGCGAGGAAGGTAGTGGAAGCGGAAGTGGAAGTGGAAGTGAAGGCAAGAGCAACGAAGACGTGGTCTATGATACGGATTCGGATATTGATTCCGATGATGGAGAAGAAGATCACAGGTTCGGTCCATATGCGAACCAAGGCTCTTTCGGCAGTATCAACACCGAGGAAGCTGATTTGCGTTTGGCGCAGGACTTGGCTGATGAGTTGGATGTTGAGTTGACTCCTCCTCCTAGGGTCGCACAGGTTATTGACCTTACGGAGGAGTGAGAAAGGAGTTTCGATCGAGGAAAGTCTTCAGTCATCGGAATTTTCGAGACGGCTATGTCGTCGTTGGTCATTCTTCAAGACTTTAGCACACATGTGAGCGCTTAGAGGCATGGTTATTTCGGTGGAGTTGCAGGTTGGTGGATCATTCTCAATAGCAGGCGTTGGCTACGGAGTCTTTCAAAAAGTTATCTCGGCAGGGTCTAAACAACATGGGCAATATTTCGGCGGGAATGGGCATCAAATAATCTGGAGAGGCTTTACGTGGTCTTACCAGAGGGCCTTGATGCTGTTTCCGGGCATACCTAATAGCGGTGGTGGTATCATTTCATTTCTTTCAAGCATTACGACACGGGCATCAATACATAGCAAAATCATCAAAATCAGAGAAGATAATTTCAACATTGCAGACTAGCGCTACATAAAGTGGTGGTATCTGCCAACAAAAAGACATCGTAAAGGGTCGTTAGATTTGCCTCCTTTCCATGAAGCCCGCGTCCCGCCTTTCCCAGACTCCATAATCAAAGCCACGCTCACATATTCCAAACCCAGTAATCATAGCTAGAATCTCAGCTTCGGTAGCACAAACACGACCAAGATGGCGATAACCATCAAACCAAATATCCAAGCATACATCAGCATTCTCCCCCACCATCCTCTGCCCTCTGTCATCGTTCGGAGATATCCCATCCTCCGTGATGCTGCTTCCAGACCGAGCTCATTCTTGTCTAACCCTTTTGTAGCACTGTCCAAGACGCCTTTCTCTTCTTCTAGCGATGTAGCAAACGCGTGCGATGACTCTTTAAGCGCCGATGCCATGGAAAGGAGAGACTGGGTGAGATCCTCTTGCTCGGTACGGTTATGCGTCAGAAGTGCTTCGGATGTAGCAGTCGACATGCCTGTGCTGGTAGCTGCTGGGGTGAGGAGTTCAGCTCGGGCATCTTTTGTCCGGGCTCGAAGTATGGACTGCGGTTCTTCCGGCGCAGGTACTGGAAGCTCGGGTACGGAAGGTTCGGGTATCGATTGATGGGATTGGAGAGCAGGAGATATTGGCGGAGGTGTGAGGTTTCTCGGTGAAGGGGTCTCGGATGCTAAGTCCGCGTGTGAAGCATCTGTTTCTTCGGAAGGTGTGTCTTCACCCAGCAAGTCCTCGCCTTCGGAGGTGTCGTCCTCGTTTGCTTCATATCCGCCAAGCTGCTACTTTTAGCTCTAGTCTACTCTGCAGAAGGGATTTCTGACTTCGTTCAGTTCTTGTAGCCTTTCGCCCAGTCTCTGTAGAAGCTCTCTCTTCCGTGAGAGATCTGCCTGTGTATCTTGCTTCTTTCCTTGTATTTTGATGCTGGTTGCATCTTGTTCTAGTCGCATAAGAAGCGACCGAGCATGTTCCAAGTTCTATTCAGCCGAAAGTCAGATGAGATCCTCTTTTCGATGTTGTGGAAAACACCTACAGTTCCCACTCTCCCTCTTTCCAAGCTTGATGCCCGCAATCTAGCTTCTGTCGCGGAATCTGGATTGATAAGAGTTTGCTGCAGTCGCTCAAGCATACGACTAAGATTTATCGCGGTAGGGTCCGGTGGTGGAGCCGGCGAGTTTGCTGTCGATAGTCGTGCCATTGTTGTTTCTTGAAGCTGTTTGTGACGGAGTTTGAATGCTGTCCCACCATGCGACTCTCTAGGAATGTGGCTAGGGTGGCTGCGGCCCCACTCACAAAGCTAACCATATATGGTCAGCAACGTCTCCATTATCCCCAAAGATTTTTTTGTCTGCTATCAAATACTCAGAATAAATTGAATCCTGGAGTTTATGAGTTATATACCTAAAGATTGTGAACAGATGTCTTGAGCAGATCAATTCAGTAGACTTGGTGCCTGAATTCAATGGACTTTAGAAGTGCCGTCTTACTTTGTATTTCGAAGAAGACAACAAGCAGCAAGTGCAATCTTCACCTCCGCTCGAAGTCGCCATCCAGCGGGGTCCGAATTTGACACGTTGTCCTATGTTCTATATATTGACTTCGACTCATCTAGTTCTATTGATGCGAACCTCATAGACAACCCAGAGCCTTCGTCTCGTTTCTCTGCTGTTCAGGCCGACCAGAAGCATCACAATTTCTGATATTCTCGCAAAATCGATAGCATATGAGACATGGCTGTCTATGTGCGTGATCTTACCTAGTGTTGGCATTTGAACTGGGACAAACAGCATGCGATGACATGTCAACATTGCGGTTTGACAGTGATCCTTGGAACTCTCTATGAAGTCTGGAGCATTTCAGAAGCATAAACACCAAGCTCAACTGGACTTCAGGTTTTACACAGAGCACTTCAAAGTCAAGGGTGGAAAGTCTCCGTTCCGGCCAGCTTCTCCACAACTGAGCACTGCAGAGTTTCACGGGAGTAGCAAAGTTACCTCGTATCCTTTGGCCAATCTCGACTTTGGGAGTGAAATTCCATTGACATTTTTAACTGTTCGATAAAATACCTAGGTTTTCATCTTTTGCTAAAATTACCACACGATTTAAATGCATCGATGCACCTAATGTCCCAAGGTCTCACTGACGACATTCTGGAGCCGGATTCGGAAAGTGTGGCTCCAAATATGCAAGGGTCTGAAGCTTGTTTTGTGCCAAGAAATCGATAAGATATTGGGGATTTGCTTGATTTTGCACGCGACAAAAACCTTCAACATCAAAAGTTATCCCACTTGATTGGATCTGATCCTTTTTGCTTGATATTCCGTTGTAAGTCCAGCTGAAAACAGACCTTGATTTACCCCTGAATTTCCAGGACTGGCCTGTGACATCAGTGACAACGCGGCAACGACCCTAGAATCAGCCACAAAGAGGGGCAGCTAAAAGCAACTCCCATATATGGTGGGATATTTCCAGCGCGTTTCAGTTCACTCCTATTCTCTCATCTCCTCTACTTCAATCTCACGATCAAATCTTACTCACCACTACTAATCATTGAAGTCAAGATGGAGAACGTCGGCCCAACACAAACCGATTACGAACCTCACCCTCTCACCGATGAACACTACGATGCTTCTGCGAAGGCATTGACCGAGCTTACGACACGAGCAGAGAACCACAATCAACCTCCCAAATCCCATATCCACGGCTCCTCAAGCACAACAGAATCACACGCCTGGCTTTCGAAGTTCCTCCCTCCCTCCACGATCCAAGCTGTCGAAAACAAGTTCCACCTCGGCAATTATGTCCTCGACCGCGAAACTGGGGAGAAAACATGGGAGGCAATGTCGGTGTATGTGCGTGTAGGCATGCACTTGCTATATTACGGCTCCGCGCAAGAGGAAGCTCTGCATTGGAAGAAGACCCTCGACCTGCTGAAGGCGCAGAGCGAGAAGATGGGCAAGGAGTACGACTCTCCCGAGAGCAAGCAGCATATTGTGCCCTTCATCCAGTCCTTCGACCTCGAGAGTGGCTTGCATGAGATGGTACAACCGGATCCCAATGCGTACTCGACTTTCAATGAGTTCTTTGCGAGACAGATTAGGGAGTCTGCTCGTCCTGTCGCAGAGCCGGAAAATGATCTCGTCACATCTTCTCCTGCGGATTGTCGATTGACCGCTTTCCCAACCGTGGATCTTGCGAAGAAATACTGGATCAAAGGATTTGGCTTCACTCTAGCGGCTTTGCTTGGAGATGAACAATTGGCTTCACAATTCGAAGGAGGTTCAATCGTCATCGCGAGATTGGCACCGCAAGACTACCACCGATGGCATGCTCCAGTTTCTGGCACCGTTCGAGGCATCAAGGATATTCCAGGCGCATACTATACCGTCAACCCACAAGCTATCAACGAACCTGGAACCCTCGACGTCTTCTGCGAGAACAAACGCTCTGTGATGACCCTTGAAAGATCTTCGACAGGTGCGCCAATCGCGATTGTGGCCGTGGGGGCAATGCTGGTTGGCAGTATCAAGTACGTGGGTGGTGTGGATACGATTGGTGCAGAAGTGAGAAGAGGACAATGTCTGGGAGCTTTCTATTACGGAGGCAGCACGGTCATTGTTCTGTATCCTCCGGGAGAAGTGGTGCTGGATGAGGATTTGGTGAGGCATTCGACGGAATTGGGCATGGAGACGTATGTTAAGGTGGGATGGAGGACGGGAATGAAGGCGTAGATCTGGATTTGAATTTAGTTTATCGATGGTTTCTGCAATGCGTTTCCGAGTGTGATTCTTGTCCGTGATGATTAAGGCCGAATTGTGCTAAATTGATGTCCTACTTCATTTTGTTAGTTTAGGCACGTCAATGTTCCGATCTTAAGTCAAAACATTGTCATTTCTCGATGTTCGTTTCTGCAAAATGCCAGAAATCTCCAGATGGCCCTGAATGTCGAAGGTTTCCTCGAGCGTTCAAAAACATATTAATTACGATAGTACCAAATTTTCGATACCCATTTCTTGTGGTCTAGAAGGAGCGACACGGTTTCAATGTCTGGATCATTGTGCTTCGTAACGAAGGAGAAAATCTTCACTAGTTCCTCGAGCAGGAACATTGAGAATTATCGTTTGGCAGGTGAGAGGGTGTAGAGTAATAGGGCTCTCTGGATAGGATACGTTAAAGGCAGATTAAAGTCAGCTCCAAACATAGAAAGCTGGTGGACACCGGTCTAATATCACTTATAGTTCTCATCACGTTTCAAAAGAGTGCAGTTATGTTCGCTCAAACCAAAATTCCATGCATGATCTATATGGATCTTCAACAAGCCATCCAAACAATCTATCAATCAATCAATCATCACTGTCATCAAGTCCCTTCCATCATCCTCCTCTTCATGAACTCAAACTCAACAAATTCAATACGCGCACTAGCAAGCAAGCAATCAATCATCCCTCCACGTCCTCCATCCACCCATCAAAAAGTAGAGCAAGCATCAATGGCACTAATCCATTCCACGGCTCAACAATAATCCACGGCAATCCTCGGCTTCTCCTCCATAGGGGCGGGATTGTCTCCTGGCATGTCCTGGTATGTATGTTCCACGGCTGTATCCTTTCTGGTATGTATATATGCATGACTGGGAACATGTCTTAAGCTGTCGATATCCTTTCTGGGGTAGCCAGCGTACTGGGAACGCTTCTGGATCTTCCTTGGTAGGGGTCTATGTCTAGGATCTTATCGAAGTGGCCATGTTCCGTCGAGAGAGTTGGTTCTGGGGATGACGACGTGGTTAGAATGCGAGCAGGGGCAGGAAAAGTATAAGGTGGAAGAAAAGTTGGGGGACGTACAAAGTTTTCTTCGCAGGTGAAGGATTCATTCAGCCGGATGATTGTTGACTGAAGTTTCGGGCCATGGCTGGGGCGGCATTTATCCGTTGGGTGGTCTGGACCATTACCTTGATACAATCATTTGCCTCGCGGAGCAATTTCATATTATCAGCATGCTTTGGATCCGCAAGCTGCTTCCCGATGCTAAGCAAGAGGCGCTGCTTCTCATGGTAACGCTCAAGAAGGCTTGGCTCCTGTGTCTGTGGCTGACGCATCACAACCGGAGGTGTGGCAATCCTCTTTGTGGCCTTTTCAACAAATGGAGAGTCTGGGTTACTGTCACCTGCCTTACGCTTCTTGCTCTTGGGCGCGGGCGCAGAAGGGGGAGGGGAGCCGGAGGCATTGCTCTTGGGGTGTCCTGGGTCGTTGTGCACACGCTTCATGTGGTCACGCAGGTTCCAGTGGCGCGGGAAGCCATTTCCTTGGACACCTCGCTCGCAGCCGTCGTAACTGCACAGGAAGGGCTTGTCTCCATGTCCGTGCATGGCGTGAGCTTCACGCTCGTGGCGGAGCAGGCAGGCCGTGGACGAGAACTGGAGTTCCTTGCAGGTATGGATCTTGCACTTGTAGGGCTTCAGGTGGGAATCCACGAATTTACTAGTGAGGATAATGTGGTCAGCATTGTACAAAATGTTTGGGGGATAAGGGTATTCTGTCGTACTCGTAATTGCACTTGAGCTTTTCCGGCTTGTGTTGGCAGTTGGAATTGGGGTCCTTCTCCCACGGGCAGTGGTAAAGTCCATCGGCTTGGGGTGTCACATTGTGGTAGAGGTGATGGTCCCTGGCAGTATTGTCCACATCGAGGCTGGAGCGGCCAACAAGTTTCAAGGATTCATCAGAGGTTTCGGAAGTACCAGGAAGACGTTGACGCCTGGAGGCGGCTGCCAAGTCACTCGCAACTTTGGATGGCCTTGGTCCAATGGGCTTCCTCATTACCCTATCACCAGTCGTTGTGTAAGGGGGCAGTTCCACCAAATCTGGAAAGTCCTCAACATACCTAGGAGAAATGCCTTCAAGACTGGGGGAGTAGTCTAGAGGGCTGTTTGTTGCTGATGCTGTGATCTGTGCCGGAGGCAGTGACCATTGTTCCTCGAATATGACTGGCGAGGATCTTCGTGATTCATCCATGTAATCGGCATTGTCCCACAGAGTAGGAGACTCCATGATAGCACCGGGGTTGTACATCATTGAGCCTCCGTCTGGACCTTGGGCGCCAAGAATATCGGATTCTGCCGTCAAGGACACAAAGGCCTCTTCTCCTGATGTGGCATACATGTTGTATGGTCCTGTGGATAATGAAACATTCATGGGGTGTGCAATACTAGCATTGGAGTTCCGGTGAAACATTGGGTTGGCACCTGACATATCTTCTCCTGGGTACGGATAGGTGCTGAATCCGTGGAGATCCGTAGGTTGCGTTGGGGTATACAAAGCAGAATTCACAGGGCTGTTTGACCTGCCTGTTATGTCTGATCTAGCAGACGGCATATTGAATGTCATCTGGTTGACATTGGGGTACATCCTCGTAGATCGGCTCTGATCATATGAGTTAGTTGTCCTCTGGGAGTGAGCTCCGATGGAATCCTGAGATGGGAAGCGCGACATTTCTACCGACTCTAAATGAGCAGTAGAAAGTTCATTGTTCCATGGGCCTCTGGTTGAGCCTGAAACTGACCCTCGGCCAACATTATGACCGGTCAAGTTCTCCTCGGAGTCATGGAAAGAAAAAGAATCAGAAAATCCATGCTGGACTCCATTGGGTGAGATAGGATCTTGGTGCAAGTACTGTTGGCCTTCACCATTCCAGAATTGTCCACTGTGATTGCCCTGGGTAGGTTCTGTTTGAGACAAAGAAAATCCTGGAATTCCGCGAACAAAATTGGGTCCATTTGCAAGAAAGCCGCTGTACGATCTTGGGTCAGTGTGCTGTGCAACCACTTTATAAAACTCAAACTTGAAGCAGACGCGAAAGAAACAAGAGCAAAACACAACATCAAATCAAGCCTAAAGCGACAATGAGTCAGCCGATATACACATGTACCGGGGCATACAGTGACTACAGACCAAAGAAGCCGAGAAGGTGTGCCAAGTATCCATTGATAAGGTATCCATAGGTCTAGGTGCATTGGATCCGGGTAAGGAAGGGTCCACAAATGCTCAGGCAGGAAAGGATTAGCTGTTGAAAGTCCAGGGTTTCAATCCACAAGGTTAGGTCCAATGGCAGATGGGTCTGCAATCAAGACGAAACATTCATTAGTTTGTGATCGATCACATAGTGAAGGGATGCATGACACCATATGGCGCAGAACAAGTGTACGTACTCGATGGCATAAATAGATGCCGACAGACCTTCCTGTCACCGGCTGGTGAGGTCTGTCCTAGGTCAGGTGACCGTTGACGTTCTTCCTCGCATGGTCCGTCAGAACCCGGGTGCAGTGCGGGAGGTAGGTAACAATGGATCCCTATGGTGGTTGTGCAGGTAAAGTGTCCGCGTCCCGGATGGGAAGTCCTCATGCGGTTGCATGTCAGCATGAATATATGCCGATATCGCAGTCAAAAGACTGGGAATCGAGTTGCGTCGAATACGTGAGGGCACGTAAGTCCAGAAAAGATCGAGCCAAGGGAGCTCATGTCGGATGTTGGTGGACAGGCAGCATTGCCGTCAGTCTCTCCATTCGAGAATTGCCGCAAGAGATTACAGTAGCTGGGCAGCCACCAGACGATTCCATGAAACGGTCCTTGATAAATCCACGTACGGTATGTACATCCACAAGCAAAGGCGAGACAAACGGGTAGTCCGGGATATTCCTTAGGAGTGGATGTCGATAGGTTGGACGGTACTTACTCAGGCCGAGGCCTATTGTACAATGTTTTCTGCAGTGAACTAGTCACATGATGAAGCCTTGGTTGGACGTGAACAAATGAAACCATTGGGAATGCCTGGATGATAGATAAGACCTGTGGTACAACGGAAAATCCGGAAATAGTCCCTGGAGCGGCAGATGAAGGTGTCGTTTGAGGTTGCGTTGCAAGGAAAACATTGATTTCGGACAACATGACTTGCGATTTGCAGACAAAAAAGCAGAAAAGCATTGCGTAGGGAAATAACAATATACCTGGCGGCAGCCTTGGTCCTAGTGGAGTTTTTCTGTGGATTGAAACCAGCCATGGTATCCAGCTGTAGGTTCCCACAGGTTTGGGTTTGGACACAACTCATTTGGGATGATATATGGCTCCTGTGCAAAAAAATAGAAAAAAGGCAAAATCTTCTGGGGCGAGCTTGATTTGTCGGATGATGGGTCGAGTTTACTTCTATTAGCCAGCGGCAAGAAGTCCAGTTCAGTTGTTGGAGATAGTCGTGATGTCGGATTAATCCAGCCTGAGGTGGTTGCAAACAACAATGTCGATAGCAGTAGATCTGCAGTATTGTGGGAGCTGAGGCATATGGGACAGTCAGACAGATGAAGGAGAAGGAGGAATTAAGGTGTGAAGTTGGGAGTGGGGGGAGCGCTCACTTATGCTGCACGACGGACTCGCAGGGAAGAGCAGGGAAGAGCTGGATGCGTGAGACATCGATGCGTTGTCCATCTTCGCTAACCTTTAGCCCGCTGTTCCCGCATATCAGTTTCCACCAAACAGCGGGTCTTGCACCACCAACGACCGCACATGTTTCTGAGTGGCAGACAGCGACAGGATGTGGGAGAAGGATTTGGGTTGACAGGGATGTCGCCGAGGTGGGACTGGCAGATGAAGACGTGCGAGGGCGTGATGCTGCTCTGCTCGTGCAGAGCCAAGTCACGACTCGGTCAGGCGTGCTATGCTTCTTGCAGCTGGTGAAGCTGGATATCAGGATTCAGAGCAGACGCCGACCCCGCCTGCGACCGGCAACGACGAGTAGGAAGGCCAGGGTTCTGGGGCACGACGCAGCGCACAGTTGCCGAGCAGAGAATGACATGAGGCCAACTGAGGGCTAGTTGGCGGGGCGCAGCATGATGGATTCATGGACGGCGCTCTCCCATCCACTCGACGAAAAATGGCGCATATGAAATCCTCTTGGCGTCAACTCGAACACCCGTCGGCCCGCCCCAGCTACTGCCAACTTCTGAGTGCAATCGCCGACTCGAAACGCTAGACCCCCTCGACTTTCCACTCTCCGAAACGGGCGAGCTCAGGAGAATTCGAAGATCTTATCACTTTCCAGATCCCGAATTGAATCAGGCCCATGAAGATCAAAGTTTAAATCAACGAGGGGAATGACGACGAGAAAGACACTTCCCGAGGCTGTTCACCCTCCATCTCTGTGTTGGAGGATTTCCCCCGATCTCGATGAGGTGTGTTTTCTTGCATCGAGAGTGTGGGTGGAAACATGGATGATTGGAGATAGCTAAAAGCGTCACCAGCAGAAGCTGCAGCAACAACCTTCCAGTAACACGTCGGCGACATGAGACCGCCCGTCTAGAACGAGAAAACACTCAAATTACCTGCATCAGAAAAAGCAAAGGCCCTTTTGTTGCTGGCAGGAGCGGACGAGCAACACCGACTATGATATTCAGACTTCCAGAGCCTTCTCATGTGTGAGGCCGGCAGATGAGGCCAGCTGAACACAGAGTGATTCATCTTGAATCTGAGGAAGCCGTTGAAGTTTTGCTGTGCAAAGTGACGTGTAAGCGTTTGGATAGCGAGTTGACCGCTCCTTTCCAGTTTGACCGCTTCTTTCCCGAAGTGAATAGCTTCAGAAATAGCTTCTTCACGGATGACGGGCTCGCGAATGCTCAGATATCCCAGCTTGTCGGGCCGCATAGTATCTTTCAGAACGCTCGCAACGGTCCGCTAAGCCATCGTCCACAAATCAAGCAACTAAGAGTGCCTACAACCTATTGATATTCCCTATTCGCGGAAACTTTCTCACGGACATCGACCTTCGCATAAATTCGACCGAATGAATTGACGGAACTTCGAGTCAAGAAACACTAAATGCCTTTAGTTGATGCTTTGATTATCATCAGGACGGGTCGGATAAGTCTTCGCATTCGCGGTTCAGAGCCTCGGAAACTTGGCCTCAAACAGACTTTAGGTCATCCTTGGACACTTGAAGCTTGGTGTACTTCGTACTCGGGGTGTATCGTCCGCCAAGCCTTCTGGCACTTTCTACGCTAGCAGGGGTGCTACCACCAATGATATCAAGGGGATCCAAAGCTGCTTTATCCATTCCATCTTTCACTCATAACAGAATTAGAGAGCTTGTACATAGCATGAGAGAGAGATGCCAAGCTGTAATTGATGCTGACGGCTGGCATACAAAATATTAAAGGGTTTTAAAGCGGCACTGCTTCAAATAAACCCTGCATTTTGGAAGATACACCCCGAGTACTAAAGTATGACATTTAGGGGTCTTTGCTAGTTCTTACTCGAAAAGATCCGACAAGATGCTCGTAATGATCTCTTTTTCGTGCAACTCTGTTTCTCATCCTTCAGAGCCTGACATGTTTATCAACTCGATGAACGGCACCACATCCTACCCTCAAGATCTCTTGCACGATCGTCAACTCGATGAACGGAACAATCTCCTGTCCTCAAGATCTCTTTGACCATATTTCATGCTTACTATTCTCCCCGTTCGAAATTTCTACAGTAGTGTTTGACTTTGAGCTCAACCGGTGCTTCACGTCGGCTCTCACATTCGACAATCCATTCGGCATTGTGAATAAAGACGTGGCAAGGAAGACCTTGACCTCATCAGACCTTGAGCCGCATTGCTATGCAAACGCGTAATCAGAGTATATGCTTTGAGCACCACAAGGATGATGCCCAAACTTCACGTTAACTTTCTCAACCCCGGACTACCCGGACATTAAACGGCTTTGCCTCGATTCATGCTTCCATCAAATGATCTTCGATACGTTTGGTTCGCTATTGAAATTCATGCATGAAACATGTAAACTTAATCCACATTGTCTTTGTTTCGAAACTGCTTGGATTCGGTAGCCACTTGCCCAACGTGCAGATCTTTACTTCGAAGATACAAGCATAAATGCTCAAAAGTCAAGTTGACAAAGTATGAAGACAATTATGGGAAACCGAAAAGGGTGCTTGGAGATTTATTGTGATTCAAACGAAGTTAAGATGCGGTTTCCTCATTTGGAGGTACGTTCTGAACTAGGCTTAAAGTCTACTTTGTTCTTGGATACCTTGTTGCTAGATAAATGATGGGGTGAGGACTCAGCATATCGTACAATACCAAGATCCTGAGAAGGTGTACACTATCACGCCGATCTTATTCCAAGTTCTCTGGTGTGGGGACTCCGCTGTGAATCCTCACTTGATCGTAAGTATAATACGAGGAGGCCTAACGCAGTTGAATCTGCTGCAGATTCTGCTGAGTGATTCTCCACAATGATCAGAGAGGCAGACTTCTTATATTTACCTAACTTAAGGTGACCAGAATAACAGACAGTCTTGAGAACATAACAATGACAACTAACAAATAGCAAAGACATTGGAGAGGGTCTTCGAGCTTCGCGTAGTTGAAGAGAACCTGAAATTTCGATGACCAGCTTTCGAGCATATAACGCTAGTGTTATGGGAGCATCTATATGTTCTAGACATCTATTGAAAGACTTAGAGAGCTGTCAAGTTTCTTGCATTATACGAGAACAAAGGTGACAAAGTAACCTCCCGTCGGCATTCGTAACGTCGTGACTTGTCTACACGTGACCATGCAGTTCTTCACTTCATCGGAATGACACAATATCAGCAGCTGTAATGAACTTATCTCAGTAGTCTCAACATCCTTCTAGTATGTTGCAGTGAACTTCAAACTTGAAAAATCCACATTTCTCCACGTGATGGGTAGGTGTCAAACATTGCAGATTGAGCTTAACCGCTCGTACAACCGACCTCATCTCGAACGCCCTCGGCTGCAATAGCAAAACAACTTCGTCCTCACCCTTGTACTAGACAACAGATGAAATCAGATGCTTGATATCCGTTGACCACCATTCTCGAACAAGGAAGAGCCGGTCAGAGACAAAAGCACAGGCCAGTGAGGCTCTGGTAGCCTAATCAAACTGCGCTGTGGATTCAGCTCGACCTTGTATACATAATGTCTTGCCAGAGGTGACCGCCTGACTTTGTATCTTGAGACGCCTTCGTTGGCATCAGAATCGATTGCAGGACGCTGCCAACGACGTCCTAGAACGAACAACTGTGAAGGGTACGAGACAGGGTCGTGACAAGCTGACAAGGCTGGGGCGACAAACGGGTTGGTGGGATCGACAGAGTGTCTTTGGGGTTGATCGATATTATCCTGTCTCTTCTTCGAGGTCCTTCCAATCTTTCGATCGCTATTAGGAAATTGATCAAGCTGAAGGGCTGGGGTGACCACGATTTCGGTCGGCTTGGCAAACGGCAACGTTCGGAGAAGTCGAAAATCGAGAAAGGTGTCTCTTGACACCAGACTTCAAGCAAACTCCAGGTAGGTAAATCGTCGAGTCCCATTTCGTCATTTGCATTGCTGCATTTCATGAAAGAGCTCGCTGCACCTGAAAAGTCATACCGCGCCGCACTCTGTGAAGAGCATGTAAAGAAAGCATAGATGTGGTTCAGACCACAATGAAAGACTTGAAAGAGAATGGAAATGCTGGAAAGATATCGTGGCCTCATCCGCTAAGGTCGTACGACCTTTTTGGAAAGAGTGCAAAAATTCGCTAGTTGTGGGTTTGGAAGTTTGTAAAAACAGAAAGAACGTTCCGCGTTCAAGATTTTTTGATTCCAGAAAACGCGATTTATTGTCGCGACTGAACACGCAACTCCATCCGTCTCGATTCTTGTCGCCGTAAAAGGTGAATCAAGAATCATATCGCGTTGACTAGCGCCTTCCATTTTCTTTCTGTTCACTACCGCCGAATCCACCATGTTTCCTGTCCTTTCCAGCCTCTTACTACCTTTTAGGTCCGCAACACAAAATCAACAAACCCAAACGGGAGCTCAACACCAAATGTCGACTTCAGGCCCTTCCTCAGGTATGGGGAGTTCAAGCAGCAAATCGGAGTCTGAGTACAACGTTACCAATACCGAACAAGATCGAGAGGTCCTTCAAAGCGTCCAGAATCTTCGCATCCTTTGCAAGCAATTTCACACGCACTGTCGCAACCCTCTCTGCAACAGAACGCTTCCCATCCACGACGACCCAGATCGCATCGACGACTGGCGCGCTGGCGCTCGGTCTATCCCGCCAACAACCCACCTCTCTGCCTGGACCTGTAGGTGCAAAGCGACGACGTGTGTTGGATGCAACTTTCTCCCCACCTTGAACGCCCGAAGCTTCTTCACTCCTCTCGGTGTTGTCAATCATTGCTGCGACCTAGGTCGACTCTATACCATTTACTTCCTGTTGTGCCGATTTGATGACAGTCAGCGACAACCGGAGAAGGAGGCTCCAGAGAAGTCAAAGGCGAAGAAGAAATCACCAACCAAGGGTACCAAGGCTGCTTCGATCTCTGGCGTCGGGTATGCTTCTGGCTACGATCCTGTAGCATATGGTGGCTCATGGGGGCCCATATCGGTCGACGAGATCGATGATATTGATGGTTTCCCTCCTGACTTCGCATCATACGCTTCAGTCGTTCATGCTCACTACAGTACGGTAAGGACTCCTCCACGACTTGTGACTCTGTGGATTCGGAGATGCTGATATGGTCCAGATAAGCACGGGACCTCTACCCACAACGGATGAGGACGAAAAGAAGGAGCAGGATGCTTTGATGATCGAAACCCTTCAGTTGCTTAGTCCTTGCTTGCCAGATGCCTCTTACCCTGCCTTAATGGAAACCAACCTCTTCCATCTCAGCATCCTCTTCGATCGTATCACTGATTTGATCCGCAACGATGCGATCGCCGACGTCATCGAGCGCGCAAACCTTTACGTTGAAGTCCTCTCATTCGTAAAGCTCATTGCAAACATTCCTAATCTAAGTGGTTTACTATTCGAGGAACGCCCAGAGAAGAGTCGAAGTCCAGGTCTTCGAGCACTTGCAAATCCAATAATTCAGGATTCGTCGATTCCGGTGATCTCCTCCTCGTCTAGATCTGCGTCGGTTTTTGCGAGCAGCAAGAACATCTACGATCAAGTCAAGATGTATCTGAAGATGGCCGCAAAGAAAACTCTGACTGGTGGCTCCGCACAAACTCCAGTCAATCCAGTGAAGAAGGAAATTATGAAGCTATGTGAAGGGATTCTCGAGCTCCACGAAAATCTAAAGACAAAGGCAGATGTAGCGGAACAAGCTCGGGTTAAAATGTTCGGCAATGTTAATGCAGGTTTCAGTATAGGGGCCGAGACAGCCTGGGGGAAATATCAAGAGGAGAACAGAGTTACATTTACCGACGAAGTATTGGTTGCTCATCGCTTCACCTCAGATATCAACGCTTTCAAGTCGTCGGGTGCAAAGAACAGGCTAAACACGATCAGCAAGGAGGTGGCAACTCTTACCACTTCTTTGCCTCCTGGCATTTTTCTCAAGGTTGCCGAATCTCGATCCGATGTTATGAAGGTCTTGATTGTTGGCTCGGGAGGATCTCCGTATGCCGGAGGGTTGTTCACGTAAGTGGAGGTCAACATAGAAGAGACTTATACTTATTATTTTCTAGATTTGATATCTTTCTTCCACCCGACTATCCTATTGTTCCGCCTAAGATGGCATTTGTTCTTGATGGTAATGATACAGACACGTACTCCTTCAATCCTAATTTGCACGTTGGAGGCAGTGGTAAGTTATTGGACCAGAATTCTACGAGTTATGCTGACGCTTCTAGTCTGTCTGTCTATTCTCAATACCTGGTCCGGAATGCCGCAAGAGATGTGGCAGCCAAATAAGAGCACTATCCTGGCCGTCCTTGTCAGTGTTCAAGCCATGATTCTTGGTGCCCCTTACCCCTGGCATAATGAGCCTGGTCATGAGAATGAAGGTGAAAGTCCCCAGGTCAAAGAGAATAAGATGGTTGTGCAAACCAAGACTCTCAGATATGCGATGATTGCTTGGGTCGAGAACACCTTCCAGGACCCCAAGGCGAAGGAGCATGTCTGGGCAGATATATCAAAGACATATTGGAAGTACAACGGAAAGAATGTCTTGGCTGAGGTTGATACTTGGGTACCTGACAATCCTCGTCTCCTCAATTTCTCGCCAAATCTTCCATATCCATTAGGTCCAAAGAAAGGAAGAGGAAAATCTGTACCAAATACACAGATCCAAGGGGTCAATCTTCTCAATAAGCTCGCAGTCGTGTTGGGTCTCGATCCTCCATACCCCGATGTTGAACCCGAAGATAAGAAGAAAAAGGGGCTTCTAAGCAAACTCATGAAGGGCAAGCGCAAGGTTAGTGAGTCAGACTTGAACCTTGCGCATCATCTCAAGAAGCAAAAATCGGAAAGCAACCACAGCGGAAGCTTCGAACAAAAGTGGATCTATACTGGAACCCACAACCAGAAGGAGTCGAGAGCTGCTTGCAAGGAATTTGGCATCGGTTCTGCCTCGTCCATCAAGGAGACTATCAAGAAGCTCGAGAAACATGTTAATGAGAAGGGCAAAGCTAACCCGGCACTTATGGAGAAGTGGGGAAAGTCGATCTACGTGGAAGAACCAGATCTTGAAGCAAGCAGTGCTGGTTCATCCTTCCCTGGCGAAGAGTCCACTGGTCTCAGTGACAGTGAATACTGATGGCTTTGCATGTTCCGGCTGTCAAACTCTTTGCGGGTAGGTATGTCGATGGGAGCTTTATGATTGCATTGGTGGTGTTTCTGGAGTGACTCTGGCGTTGCGATACCTCGGGTCGTGGTCTGGGTTACGTGTAATGATATTCATAGATACACGCACATAGGTGCTACTGAATAGTTGCGAAACGTTCATGCTATATGCATTTAATGCTTTCTCTGCTGCTCAAGTGAAGTCTAAGTCGATTTCGAACGTATGCTTCAGTTGTGACAGGCAGATAAGTGCTTGGAAAGATGGTAATCAAGTGATTCGTCGAGAAATTTGAATTCAACGTCTCATCATTCCCTTAATCGACCTTCTGCATTTTGTATACAACCATAGAATCTCCTTGACCATATCCCACATATTCCGACTTGCACGTTCTAGCATCCAGCATAACCACGAGCCACCAAGCCCCAGTATCTGCCCTCCTATTCCTCCATACCCATCCCCAACCTCGTTATCCAGGACCGATTCTCGGCCTATAGAACACATTAGCACCCACCCCCAAAGCCCAGAATAAGAAGAACATACATATCATGATGCTCACTCAAATTGCTCAAATACTTATTCAACTCCTCCACCCTCTCCTTATGCGTCTTAACACCCTCCTTCTGCAACCTCTCATGTAACTACACATCTCCCGTTAGCCAACCACTCCCTGCCTCTCCTCAAAGGAATAAAACATACCCTCTTCCTCCGCATCTCCTCTCTTGCTCGCTCACTAGCCGTCTTCCCATCATGTCCGCGCTCTTCTAATTCCCGCAGATCATCTTCTTTGGTAGAGGCATCTTCCTCCTCAAGCGCTTTCTGGAAGGCGGATTGCTTGCTGGTCGAGGCTTCGCTTTCGGGAGCGGGTTTGGGGGTTTTCTTTTTCTTCTTTTTAGTGATGCCGGATGGGGTCGAGCCTTTTAATTTTAGAGCACCGCGGACGACGGGGGTGTAGTCGTCGGAGGGCATTTTGGGGTGTTGGTTGAGGATGAAGGGAGTGCAGAGGAGATAGATGCGACGAGGATTGGCAGAATTTTGGAGGGCTGGAGGCGGTGTGTATGGTCCGTGCGGGATGGTTTTGGATGTCGATCGTTGGGACATTGAATGATTTGTGACATTAGTTGTACAGTAGCTGGACTGTGATGTTTGAGTTGAAGATTCCCATGTCTGCGGTTGAAGACTATTGTTCCTACTTTGATTATGTTCTAGTGCTATTGACTCTTGACCTGTATTGCTGCTTTGGGTTTTCAAGACGCTGTCATCACATGGACACTGAGGTGGCGTTTTGCCCACCTAAACACGGATATGTATCGAATTTGATTGTTTGAGTCCTTAAGCATCATTATCCTTTGATTGTTCATCTTCTCTTTACCTGTCCTTGTCACTCCCATGTCTCTATCTCAAGGCAGATATGTGAATGAGCGGCAAGAATCAGATATCAGACCATTATTCTGAACCCATCTTGATCGAAGCCGAAAACTGCATCTGAGTGTTCTATGGTGGAAGCAAGATTTGGATATGACATCCAGTTGCCAGTGAAGGAACAGGGAGATCTTTCTTTCAGGACTGTTCTTCGTCTGATCTTTGAGGGTGCTTTATTCAATACCACTCAGAATGATTCGTTAGAGCACTGACAAGGAAGCGGTCATTCTGTTTGATTGTCACTGATGCTCGTTGACAAGCAGTCAGCAACCGTGGGGGTCTTGTTATAAAGCTCGATCTCTTCACACCAACAGTAATCTAACAAGGACAAAGATGATTGGATTCTCAGCGCAAACTCGAGCCAAAATGTAAGCAAGTGCGAGCTTTATGTGTGCGCCTCGCTCAGAGAGAATGATCAAAGGAAAAAGTAGCAAAACTCTCAACCACACCTCTTCGAGATGTGGGGTGGTCGATACTAAACCTAACCTAATAGGTTTTCCGTATACGATTGTTGCTCTGCACCGCCGAAAGGAGAAGATGTCGGCCGCTGCCTTCGAATATGGCGTCGAGCTCTTGCTATCACTGATGTTGCCATCTTGGGATACTTTTAACACTATTCAATTCTCCTTTGAAAATCATTTTTTTTCAGATTGCTGAACTATTTTGATATTAGTTCAGGAAAGTGTTAATTAACTTACATGCGTTGTGTGCCTCTTTGACGAGAGCAAAAATGCTTATTGAACTCTATATGCTTATTCTTCATAGCCTTGTCTAATTATAGCTTTGCGGAGGTCCACTAGCATTCTGTACGTGCCACGCTAGTCGATGTATCACATTCGATTTCATCTCATCTGAGTCTAGATTCATGTGGTGATATTCAAGCTACACTTTGTACGGATGTGGCTTGTCATCTAGATGTTCTTCGCATGTCTCGAAGAGCCGCAATTACATCTGAGCCTGTATGTTTAGATGACTTTGCTTCTTTGCTTTTCTGTGATCAGCAGGCTACTGTAAATTTATGAGTAAATCAGATTCGCATGTGTGTATCTCGAGGATTTTAAAGCTATGTTAAAGTCGTCAGACGCTTCAATGTTGCGACAGCGCGGGCTAGACCTCTAAATGTTTCAAGCACAGCGTTTTACCTCACTTGGCTATCATCGATTTGTCTTTGCCATGGGCTTCGTTGCTCATGAACAGAACATGCCATCGCACAGGCATCAATGTCAGCAGGATACAGAGCAACCTGTGATATATCTACCGCGTGAGAATGAATAAGGTCAGATGATCACGTGAAAGTGCGATGTCTGTTTCCAAAAGTTAGAAGCAAGCATGCCTTGTATCAATGATCATCATAACTGTTTTGACTGACATCTCCTGGTCGTGTTAGTAGCCAATTCTCTATATCCGCGTGTAAAAGAATTTGGTGCTGTCAGGGGTCAAGCCATCCCAACATTGAAAAATATCTGGTTATGCCTATAATATCAAAATCCAGCTTATCTCCTCGCATGGATGTCACACATTTCATTTATTTAGCTCTAATTCCCTGTATGCGGACCTGCATCTTTTCGATTGCGGGCGGCCGCTGCCGTTGTTATACTTGCTTCATTCAGGCTGAATCCCGGATTCGGGAATATTTAGATTGGGCTCACCAACGAAGTAATCCTTTCGGGGATTTGCGATATGTTTAGATGTATAAATGAATCAATTTCCCTTGTCTGGTGTTGGACTCGGACTGAGCGATAAGTGGGGACGTATCATTCTGGCTCCGAAGTTGAGACGAATGTCATGTCTGTCAATAACAAGTTCTTTTACATACAGGTAAGCGTCCTAATATCTGGCTAGAGGATTATAATTTAGCTGGCTCAAAAAGCGCCTAAATCAACTTCGAAGTTGTCAGACAACACACTAGTGACTCAATTCACGGATTATAATCGGAGCACTTTTTGAGACGTAAAGAATCGCTCGTTTTAGAAGCGCTAGTACTTCGCACTTCCTTTCAGAGATCACAAAACTTTTCGACAACACCTCCGTTCAGTATTCAAGACGATTCACAAGCTTCTCCTTATTCTCAATGCGTTCCGCAATGAAGACCGCTTGGCTTTCAGCCTTGATTTTGCTTGTTACGTCTATCCTCGGCGCCAACGGACAATGGCAAGTCATCGAATTATCGACCCACGAGATGAGGGAGGGTGGAGTTGTCAAATTCAACAGCACCGTTGACTTCTCTCTGACTCGACCTGGCAAAGACATCACTCCGTGCTCTACAACTTGGACTCACTACCCTACCCCTATCATTCCCACGCAATGGATCAAGTGCGAAACTGATCCGATGCTACGTTTCCGCATTGCGGTGTACAATGATGTCGGCAACTATACACTCGAGGTTGTCGAGTTGGATGCCGTGAGATCGTAAATTCACCTGCGCTCCGATGCCGGCTTCTTCACTTACTCATAATTCCAGACATGACAAGACAACATCAATCGGCGTCACGCGCGCAAATATCACCGCTTCCACAAACGCAGGTATCGAGTGTTTTGGCGCAGACACAGACTCCGGAACTCAGTGTGTGTTGTACAATGCCCCGATGACCCTCGACAGCACCACGTCGACCTTCACACCGTCACCTCTACCAATCGTCTGGGCAGAATCCCGCAGCGATGGCCCTCTCAGTGGCGACATCCCTTGCAACGAAGCCTGGACATTCTACATCTACAACCTCAACGTCGCACTCCTCGGACTCCCGACCCTCGGCCGGAATCCCGCGCAATGGGAAACTCATTGCGATTCCAATTGGGCTTGCGGTGGAACAGACAAGTCCGTCAACAACTGGACTCCCTGCGCAGCTCCTACATTCCAGTTCTTGAAGGCCTTGCCGGCAGCTGGTGGAGATGTCCTTTCAGATTTCGTGATTAGGATCAATCATACATTCCCGTTGATGATGGCTACGAGTATCAGAGGGAGCAATGCATCGGATGTTCACTTGACTGATCCAGAAGAAGCTGCAGGTATGCAAGTTAGGTTAGTTTTGGAGGATACGGCTTGGAAGGTTGGTAGTACCTTGACTGATGTCAAGGGAGGTGGTATTGATCAGCTGGGTAATTGCTCGATTGGATGTGAATATTCGGGCAAGCAGGTCAGCGTGAAGGTCGTTGACATGGAGATTTTGTGAGGCTTGGCTAGTTGCTTGATTTCGGAGTTGAGGTGCTTACTGAACTTTGATGGGAGCCTTTAGTATTTAGCATGAGTTCATCGGAGTTTACTTGGCTAGCGAATACCATACACGTTAGTTTGGAAATAGTTTGTCTTAATTAATCTGTGAAATAAGGCCGTAGATTGGGTTTAAACTGAGGCAAATTCCTAGTGCCTTATTGAGTATAAATCAAACTCTAAACTCCACAATCTCCAAACCAGTGAAGGACTCGTCTACTGTAGCTCGCTGCTCTCGCTAGACTTCATATTCGTATCACGTGGTGCTTTAAGTCTAATCTTTTTTTAGCTCCTCCGGCATTAGTCGATTCTTTCTCTCCACAAATTACGGATATATTAGTTCTAATAAGCATTTTCGCCAACATCCAATTACAGCCCTCGTAGCTCGTGAGTACTCCACAACGCACAGAATTGGAATTGTAGTTGCTAACAAATGATTCAGAATGGTAGAGCGCGTCACTAGTACCGTAATAAGTCAATGACGAGGTTGCCGGTTCGATTCCGTCCGAGGGCAATCATTTTTGCATTTTTTTCGGCACCCTTCTGAGGATTTTATGCCAGGCTAAAACTTTTTTGTCCCCTCGGATTGGACCCCACTTCGCTTTGATAAAACGAAGCGAGAAGGCTTTTAGACGTCTTGCGCAACTCCCACTCTCATTTATTTTGATAACCTCTCATTGAAAATGCGTAGCCAATGGGTAATTTTGTTGAGAATCTCTCAAGATGGTAGAAGCAAGCTCTCTCTCTTCGTTCTGAGAATTTGGAATTATGTTCGAGCTAAGATATATTTACCCCTCGCTACCCCTTTCCTTCCGGACGCAGACTTTCATTTCACATGGTGCTTCAGAAATTATTTGATAGTTAATCAAGCAAACTTGTAGGAGAAAGCCTGCCAGGAGAATGATGAGCGAATCCTTTTTGCATTGAGGGTTACTTACTCAACCGGACTTGGGTAGAAGGTACATCCGCTGAGTTCCTCGCCCTTACTTCTTGTATCCCTTGTTTTTTGGGCTCTTTCATGACTTAAAAAAGGCATGTGTTAGCTAATAAGAACATTCGCTGGGCCAACGACGGGGACGCTGAGCCTAGTCGCATGCAGCGGCGAGGTCAAAGCCTCAAGGCTTCCCCACAAGCCCCAAGCCAACTGAGAACGCTCCTGCGACAGAATTTGTGACGGCGAGGTATGTATCGAGTACCTTTAAACATGGCTTGCTGGTATTGAACCTGGTTTTGTGTCGTACGAATAGAATTGGTCTCCGAAATCTGTCGGAACTTTGTGAGACGACCAACCCTGCAACGTTGAATGGAATGAGAAAGGGCTCCTTGAGCTGTCAGAAGGTCTAACTTCAATCTAGGTTCTAAAGATAGTGAAATTCGCCTCTGAGGAAGTTCAAATGGACCCGTAAAAGGCAGATTATTGTCGAGTTGCTGCTCTCTTGCGCTATGCATTGTGCATCGAATGTTGTGAGAACCCCGCTAGCAGCGTCAAAATCATTTCAATCTAGACATGACCTTCTTAAAATTCCTGTGGTCAAAAGAAGCCGTCGATCGTTGCCATGATGGACGTGTCTACTGCAGCAGTGAAGTCATGCTATGGTCGAGATGACGAAAAAAAAACACAAAAGATGAAATGCGTGCGAGTCAATTTCTTGCTCGTGAAGTGACACTGACATGTCTCAAACGCTTCGAACTTTTGAGAGGGTCTCATGCTGCATTGTTGGCATAGATAATAGGTTTTCATGGCATCTCTATTCTCCATGAAGTTATGCAGCTGCAAAATCTTATTCAATACAATGAGTTGAAAATTACTCAATAACCTTGTACATTCGAAGATGCCCGTAGGACACGTCTTATTCCTGAGTTCCGTTCCCTCCCTCTGCAGCCACTTCAATTGCCTGTTGCACACCAGCATCTTTGTCCTCCTCGCCTGCCGCACTGCTGTTCTCACGTGTGCCTTCTTCGACCTCACTCTCCTCTTTTCCCTCTTTTTCCTCCTCCTCCTCCTCCTCCTCCTCCTCCTCTTCTTCTTCTTCTTCTTCTTCTTCTTCTTCCGACTTCACTATGTACGACTCGCCTAATCGCACTTCATCGTCTGATGAGTACGGGATATCGAAACCGCGGTACCGTTTCTCTGCATCTAGCTCTCGTTCCACTAGTATTCCATCGTGCTCGCCTTCGTCGTCATCAATGCCTAGGAGTCTTGTGAAAGTCCATTCCCAGCCCAGATCCTGCGACCAGTCCATGGTTCTGCCAGCAGGGGCTTTCCAGGTCCATGTTTGTATGTCAGCTGTCACCGACTTAGGGTTTCTCTCATCGGAATAAATATCCCAGTGATATATATCATTCTCGTCGGAAGGTGGATACCAATCCGGCAAAAATCATATCCTAATATACTCTGAATCGGATTTTAATTGACCTGTTACTCCAACCTTCTTATTGATCCTACTAATCAAAGCATTTAGAAGCTTGTCTTGTAAATCTGCATCGAAGATTTGGCGGACCACTGGAATATCTACAGTCAGAGTCCTCAGCGACTTGAAACCCTTGAGCCAAAAGGGAAGTTCGGTGGTAAAATGTACCACATCTGATGGTTCCCGGAAGTCTGTGATATGGTTCAAGGTAACATGTCGAATATTGTCTGCCTCGGAGAAGTAATTGGCAAACTTTTGGGCTGCATCAAGTTAGCATAATAAATAACACGAGTCTGGGCTTTGAACATACCGAATGTGAATGGGCGTGTGATCCGCTCATCTGTCTTCTTCGGAGCTCCCACTTTCAGTGATGTAACCAGGGTCATCTCCAAGCGATTCATGTTGCCATATTTAAATTTGTCTAATGTGACCTTGGAGAAGGAGTTGTTGCGTTCCTAGAACCATTGCAAGACGTGATGATATGAAGTAGCCAGAGGTCGAAGTGCAACGATAAGAGCTGGCATATGTGAACCGCGTTCTCTCTTGAAGTATGTTGCTGGCGCGTCCTTGTTAAGCAGCTGCTTGTGTTCTGCTCTCGAAATCCCACTAACGAATTCGAAAATCTTCTCACGAAGCTCAAATGGGAGCTTCTCCCATGGAAACTTGGGCATTCGAAGCTTTTTGCGGCTGGTCTTGACTGGAGCTATGACGTCTCGTGGTCTCTTGTTCAGTCGGATATCGTGCTCCGCGGACGTGGAGTTCGCGCTTCGAGAGGTGATCGAGGTAGAAGGGTGGTGTTGAGGGGAAACCACTTCGTTCATAATTGCTGTATCCATTGCGGTCGAGGTATCAAGTTATTGTTCGAAGAAAGAGACGAGGTGATTTTCTGGTTGATCGTAAGATGGGGAACTTGTATTGTGGAGTTGATGTTTGATGATGTAAAAGCCAAAGCTCTTCGCCAGCAAGAACGGACCTTGAAGGACCCAGCCTGCGCAAATACGTGGCCCCCTAGCCTGTTTTAGCGTTATTCAAGTAACTTAGAAGCTTAGAAAAGCGGCCTTCCACTAGGCTTTTGCAAGGCTTAGAGCGACTTCCTTCAAGTTTGGGTTGTACTCCATTCGTTGCTTGAAATCATTCAACCACGATTCTTTGTGTTTGAGAAATATACTCATTCTTCTATAATGAGAAGCTCAATCACCAACCACACTTAAGGACTACCGCTCTCTTATATATAGGTATCAAGAGGTGTGGAGAACGAGCTTGGCAATGGAAGACGGTAGTTTGATAGGAAAGTCACGTTCACTGATCAGCACATAGTCTTTCACAAACCATAAGCCATGACTACAGCGAGAGCTTGACAAGAGGTAGCTTCTTGAGCCAGTATGGTGGTAGGTTCAATGTATGGGACAATATTCAAGCAAAATTTGCTTGGGCTGAATGCGAAATCCACCGAGCTGCTCTTTACACGTCTGCAAGATAATGCCAAACACACTGAGACATTTGACACGAGCGATCATGGAAGCGATACAATGCTGACATTCTTAGACGAATTAGGTATGTATTGGGTAAGTGTCTGTTTGATGTGGATGAAGAGAAAGCTGGAAAAGTCATCACAATTCATCAAGCATTGATTCAGTTTATTTCAACAGTCTCAACCCTTGTGAGTCCTCCGATTATGGATTCAAGGATAATGAGCTCAACTCACCCTCATATGTCAATCGCTGATGATGACTCAATACCTAGGAAGCTGTTAAAGCATGCGAATATGTCACATCTCCCTTGCAGAACACACGTCAATCAACCAGATGCGGGAGATGGGGTGGTGGACATGATCGTGGGACAGGAGACAACGCTCAACATGAGAACAAGGAGGTACGATAATCAACAATCTCATCGAGGACGAGGAAGTGGATGTCAAGAAAATGCGAATCCCATGGAGCACAAGAAGTCGTTGGACTGAAAACGCGTCGTTTTTGGCCGGAAAACCTAGCCCAGTGATAGTCTTTAGAGCGTCTGCGTGCTGATAGAGAGGAGGTATTGTGGGGAATAGGTATGGGACTAGCTAATTAAGTGGAGCTGTCAACCTTAACTTTATTTCCTCGACATCACTTCAACAACATCGACGCACTTCTCCATAATACACCAAAGAAATTATCGGTACGCTGTATCCGCGACTCCTTTTTCCCTGATTGCAGCGTTACTAATGCACGAAGTGTCCAAGTGATCCTAGACACTTTCGTAGCTACGGATGGCAGCGAGATTTCCTGCGTCTGGTCTCAAGGGTGCAGCAAAAGACGACCATCGGGGTCTTCGGCTCAGCACTTCGAAGTTCCATCGTCCGAGAATCGATAGTCACATTCCTTACCGAGATATGGAGTTTGGTTCCATGCATAAGCGATACACAAGAGACAATCTGTTTCAAACTAAGTCTGCAGCGACTTCTTCAGCTCTGTTGGTGGTTCATGGGACCCTTAGCGACTGCAGGCATCGTGCATGCCCTGCACGAAGCCGTAAGGCTGCTGGGATATTGTACGAACAATCGGCTGCTCTGGGTCTGTGCAAACAGCCGTTGACAAGGAATCGAGCCGGATTCCGCCCTGCCAGACCTGCCTCACGGGATCGTATTCACAGTTGACTGGCTTTTATTTGTTCGGATAGAGAATGCGAAGAAGTGGCTGCATCGACGAGCCTAGGAAGCCGACATGAACGCCAGGGGTCGAAGCCTGAATTTTCGACCGTCAAATCTAGATCTCGTGTCTGTGGTCGCCGAACACACAGTGACTTCCTGCAGCTGCAAGGCCATGAGCACTGAATTCTTTCCCCTCGGTACGATGAAGGCAGCCACAACGATGCAACAGCACCACATTGAGGCAGGCAGAGCATAATGTCAACGGTAAACGAGCACGAGAGAGCAACGTGTTCTTCCGACACTTCCGTTCAGACGTTCTTGTGCGCTTCAAGGCAGACTCAATTCCTACATGTTTCAAGGTTTTAGCAAGTCCTGCGTTACACCGAAAAGTAATGTAGGAATTGATCTGTGATCTGCGACGGCATCCGGGGCCGTTTTCAGCAATACTGCCGAGCCAGACTCGAGAAATGCTATGAGCCCGGAAACATGCCACCCTCGCTTCTGACCGTATGGATCGTCCAGGCATAGATCAATACAATACCCAACTGGTCGATGTTGATATACCACACGGTTTCGGAGATTGGCAATGGCCGAGAAAAAAGGGCATTCGACGGATTTGAGAGTTGCCAAGATTATTAGGCAAACTCTCATACATTTCCAATATCAGTTGCATTAGCGACATCCTGCACGAACAGTACGCTGACAGAATCTGAAACGTCTACGAAAGATGCTGTGAAAGCTCCGCCCTCTTCCCGTTTGCCTACCATGTCACAGCAGAAAACATGTCTCTCTCAAGCCAACTGCTGCATTGAATCTGCAGGGGCAGTGATCACAAGTTTGTGACCTAACCCACTCATGACGCAAAACGTACGATTTTGCTTGAGCATTTCCAACCCAACCCTCGCTCAGGTTCGCCCTCCATTCATTGTCCCCCCAGTAGTTCAGTCCTTCTGGCGGTGTAGGCTCTATCAAGGGTCGCTTCAGACGTTTCGAAACAATAGTGTTGTGGAACTGTCTGATATGTGGACTGTGGAGAGATCTGGATCTACAGCGTCGGTGGCTTGCGGGGCGATGTTTCAGGGTTCAATAAACCGAATGCACCTTTGACAACACATCATCTCATCAAATTGGCTGTTCGAGTTGCCCTATTGAGGAGTTTACTAGGCTTATCCCTTCCCACTGTCAGCCTATCTTCGCCTGAGAATTGCTTGCAGTTTCAAGCACGTTCAGATGGTTTGTTCGGCAGTCCTGAACCGTTGGTCTGATGAAACAAAGATGATGCTTATCGCTTTGCATGCAGATATTCCCCGCCCTTCTTATCGGGTACGGGTCCTCATCGCCCTCTCTCCCACCCTTCTGAACCAGAGTCTGGCCAGCGGGATTATTAAGTCACCGCGCAAATACTCTATTGCGCCGATTTCCCCTCACACGTGGCAGTGTTGGCAGTAGTAAGCAAGGGTTTCGTAACTGGGGCATCGCGCTTGCAACTGCTGCTGGCTCGCCCTCCGCCCTCACAAGTCTTCGTGCCACCAACTGTCGTGCCCCCAAAAACACCGAAATGGAATTCATCCACCTCGAAGTTTGGGACTTTCTTCCCTCAGATTTATTTGCAGGGGTCAGGGTCATGGCCTACATAAATGAAGGCATTCCCCGCTGCCTGTTTGATTATTGTCGAGCATATATCTGTCAAGAGTTTTCAATAATCAGATTGTGCATTGGCCACTGATCTTCAATACCCCTGTCACTCACATCAATCTTCCACACCAACTCTCCAAGCACCCACTATGACTACCGCACAGTCCTCGACCGGCGCTACCTATAGCTCTTCAAGCAGGTGAGTTTCTTGCCTGATGCCCTCCTGCGAATCCCACTGAACATTTCACAGAACGCAGCACTTCCCTCCAACCCCAAGAGCTTGCAACCACCAATGGTCCAGCAACTCCAAACAATCATGTCTCTCTTGCATCAGGGAACATGCTTCCCATACTCATAACTACTCAGTGGGACAATACCAGTCTTCAAATGAAACCTCGAGTCCTCTATATCGATACAGAACTACACACGAAAGCATGTCAGACAATATCACACGGAAGAGGAACCTTCTTGCGGATTTCACTGCCAAGTACGAGAACAAATGAGGTGGGTCTGGAAGATACGATTGTCAAAGTGGGAAAGGAACGCTGTCCAGTGAGCATTTCGACATCTTGTTAAAAAATATTCTAACTGTCACAGAGAACAAGGGGTCACATACGGCCGTAAATTTCGCCTCCGCTTTGATGCGATGTCGGTGGAATCGACAGCGCCAAGTCGTACTCGGTGTACTTGAAACGCCCCTCAGGCTTGCAACAAGGGCAGTTACGCACATCTATGCGTAATCCTCCCCAAAATTCTGGGTGACAAGAGGGACTGAAAGATTGCCTCGTAGACAGTCACGTGGACCTGTCCATGGGGTCTGGTAGATGGAGAAGATTGGCCAGCTCGGTCATTAATGCAGAAGGGAACCAACTAATGTAGTCGTGCAGAGACACAAGTAATGACAAGTAATGTATAATGACACGCAAACGTCCAAATCTGCTGTCTCCGGCAGTTCACTTCGCTGTGTCTCGGGCCGAAAGCGCTTGTCCTACTTACACGTTGATCTTGCTGTGCCGTTTTTTATATTATGGCCAAGGGACCATTCTGCGTTTTCGATGCAAGCACTGCAGGCTGGTGGTTGTGACGTTGCTCATGTTGTGTTTTGGGAACGCAAAGCCCGGTTAGTTTCTGTGCCGTGGAGATCTCGAGGAGCTGATATCTAAGCTGGACGTCGAGGATGACTCAGCTTTGTGCGGCTCAGGGCATACGGCACTTTCTGGGGTATTATGTCGTAATTCGGGATTTGAAACTGCTTCACACGTACTCGTACGCAAATCGGTGGGAGGATGACTAATACACACAAGGAATAATGAAACCTTCGCCATTGGATATCAACTGCGGTTAGTTGGGTAAGACGATGAGAATCTGTTGCTTAGTCATCCCCTTCACCTCCTCTCGAATGCAAGGCTTGCTGGGTTACTCGTTCCTCGTACTTCTTTGCCAATGGCTGCGTTTGTAATATACGAGCCTAACCAGTTATTGAGGCTGGAATGGTTGTTTCCGCGCTTCCTTAGTTACCTAGCTTCTGATAGCCTACTACCTCGAGTGAGGCTGACTTAACGGTTTCTCTTTTGGGACAGTGCCGGAGTTCGGATGGGATATTTACAATAGAACGTCGGACATTTAGGACTCCGAACCATGGATTTGGGAAAGAGAATATGATATAAGTTGATGCTAAGTTTACCGTTCCTAAAGCTAGCTCTTCCTCATTCAATTCATTCTGTCTTTGTGAATCTGATCACGTGCAAGTGCTTCTCAAAATTGTTCCTCAACATTGCTCTTACTATCGGCTTGTTGATATCTAGCGAAATGTCATCTGATACAGGATCAACCTGTGCTACTTTCGGATCAGATACAAGGTTGTCTTTCTCTTTGCTAGCCTGGTTGACGAGTTCACTGACTAAATCACCAGATCCACTTCTAGCGTTGATAAACTGGATTCAGCATCAGCATCAAGGAATGTCGAACATAGCACACAGCCACTCAAAAAGACAAACGCTTCGAATATGGTATCTACCAATCTTCAAGGGCTTGTACTTGAGAAGAAGTACTCGATCAATCGCTTCTGCAAAGAGACAGAAATCTCTCCACAATGTTGCCTTGACACAACTACGAAGATTAGTATCGAAGATAAGTTCGACCGTTTGAAGTCTGTGCTGGAGCACCTGGAAGCGAAGATCGATCAGAGGTGAGAGAAGGCACTCAAGTGGCTGGTGCAAGCATGTCGAGGTAGACTTCTTGCATTCTAGGGTACTCACAGGCCGGTAGATACCCCCTAAAAATTCAGCAGCGTTCAAGAACCATCTGACTTGTGTATATGATAAGCGTCGTTCAAAAACTCGAGAAAGACTCGCAATCGCCCGACTTGAGGCTAGGGCTAATTAGCCGAGAAGAAATTCAGGGGCTTCGACGAGGGCGCTCAGGTGACCGGACCGCGAACCAACACAATAACCCGACAAGAAGTATGTGTGTGTACTTAACCCATGTCCGAGTTCGAGGTCTTGTCGATGATTGGATACCGAGGATGAATGGAGGCTATACAGAAGTAATCTCGCGCAGCGGGCCACTTCCCCGAACGCAGATCAGACGGCTTTGAAATCTTATTTATCACTTTCGTCAGCCTTACAACAACTGTTTGTAAGGTCTAGTCGTCACTATTCCAAATGAAGGACCGTCGTCTATAATATCTTAGGCAAGTTCCTGCATTTTCGGCCCCCAAGATACCCCGGATCTGCTTTCAACCACGAGCACAGTACATAGTAAGTTGGTATTTTAACGGCGCAGGTGCGTAGCACGAAGAGAAGGATTTCGTATTCTCTGCCAATTGAGGCCGATTGCGGAGAGAGAAAATCGCCCGGTCTGCCCGCTTGCAATGAATTTGCCTTGGCATTTCCCATGTCTGAACATTCGCATCCACACCACCATCCCTGTTACCCCAGATTATCCTACCGTCGCTATTACTTTATCTTCTCCAGAGACAGTGGATGGAGCTCGGTGAACGAAGGCGCGAATCCGAGCCCCGATCCCTCTGTATCTATCTTTTCTTAGATATAAAAAGAAACTTTGATCATACTCTGTTTGTCCACCCAAACTAGCTTCCATTGCAAGACTACAGCGTAAAGTACCATTGCATCACGTCGCCGAAGTCAAGCCACAGAGATGTCATCCAGCATTTCCAGCAATCCGGCAACAAACGGCTCGTCGAAAAGGTAAATGCTACTTCAAGATCCTACAACAAAGTCCCAACTGACGGTGATCATTCAGCTGGGAGCAAGCACCCAAATCAAGTCCCTCACAAAACAACCACCTTCAAACTTCAACAGCACAACAATCTCGTCGGACCACCAAGGACACCTATTCAATCGGTCGCTACATCTCCGATCCAGACCCAAACCCGAAATATCAGTATTACTCCTCGAAACGAAGTATCCTTGCCAAGAAACGCAACATGAAAGAGGTGCTTCAGCGAACCGATACTCGGTTCTCTCAACGTTGAGTAGGTCATGAATCGTCCACGTTATCATGGGATTTTCCATTCGAGCTGAATAATAGCAGCTTTCCCTTCATTACCGAACTCTATCGAACCTGCATGAAGTCTTCTGCAGGAATTGAGTGCCCCTCAATGCAGTCGGTCCGGTCAGCATTTGGCTAGATGTGGAAGGTCAGGGACTGTGCCCGCTTTGTGCTTTGCATTTTGATACTGTCGAGTCCAACTCTTCAGGGATCTTCTTTGTATCGCTTGGTAGAATGGCGTTGGTGGAACGATGGAAAGTCACGTGGATACCCTTTTAGTTCAGCAGCTAAACCTCGAGACGGACATTGCTCTTGTAGCTCTGACCCTGGTTTCTTTCCCGATAATTTTCATATAGAATAGAAGACCATAAGATACCTGACATTGATACCTAGAAACGAGTACCGTGACAATATGCGGCGTAGTTGCGCAATCGTCATATAGCTTGACGGCGGGATATAGCGATCCAGGACAGGGTCAGTACAGCAAAGCCGGGCGACCACTCTTGCGCACGGGACGGCAGGCAGGGGAACCGTTCATAGAACCAGACTTTCGGGTGCGGAGGACCGGATAAATCTCGGATTGGACGACAAACGAACGGCGTCGTCTGGTATTTAGCCTCTGATTTCTCTGCTTATGGCAGATGCGTCGTCAGATTCAGACGGTCCTGCCTTTTTTGGAGGAATATGCATGATTTCGTGCCGCAGATAAGTAGAGTCGAGTTGAGTTTGGAAAGGAAAGAATCGACGCATGTGACAGAGGAAACTCGGACTTGGCTAAGATCGAGACTTCTTATCATTCAGTACGAAATCGTCGGCCTTGATTGCTGGGAAGTTTTGTTTATCATGATAGAGTTGGGTTGAAATAAGATATCGAATCCGTCCAAATCCGGACCTTCTTCAGTCTCTACTAGATGACAGCATTTCAGAACCCATCTTCATGCTTGTTCTATTGCTCTCAAAACTCTTGGGGCTGTATCATCATTAAGAAGCTGTAGGTACCTCTCTAGACAATCCAATGTCAGCATAACATATTCTATGTGAACTCGGCAAACGTACCACAGCTAAGCCATCTCTTCGCAACCAGCTTCAAGAAGTCTCTCAGAATCACCAATTTCCTCAATCCATCAATCGAATCGTTTTCCAACCAGAGCCTTCCTGTAATGATCGACGCTGTCTTGTACACCAAGAACGGGATGAACGGAGTTAAAGAGCGGAAATCGAGTGGCCGAGCTCCAAGGGTGAAGGGTTCGATTAACTCAACTATACCTGAGATGAGATTATTGAGGGACGTTGTTGCAACGTAAGTGCAGGTCGTGGTTGAAACATCGACGGGAAAGACTTTACTGCCATTCTCAAAGGCTAGGAGTAAGCCGCTACGCAGACATCAGTAACAAATTACAAGTGTTGCGCAGGAAATCAATGCATCTCACATCTTGCACATAATAGATGCGCCACAGTATATTCTGCGATTGTCTGGAGTCTCTCCTTCTAGGATTGTCTGGAGAGAATGCAACGTATCCACGGTCAACATGGTCTCACTCACGTTGAATGTCTCTTCCGATGTGGGATTGTACAATACGGAGTGAATCTGATCAAGCAGAGCGGATGATTCGAAAAGTCTACTAAGGCGGCAGAGAGGAAGTGACGGGTCTTTGCCTTCATCATGAGTGGGACAGATATGTGGCTTGAGCTTGGCGTGGAGAGGATGAATTCGTGATCGTGTAAGAGATGGTTGAGAACCAGATTGTATTGTAATGTATCTATAGACAATGAATCAACGACAATGATGTATTGGGGAACTGTTACCTGTCTAGAACCAAAATCCCACACCAGCCTGAAACTCCGTCTTGTCGATTGTCTTCGTCCTCGGACAGAGAAGCATCCACACCAGGATAGAGTGCGAGTGCATCCGCTGCTCGGGTAGTGCTTGCAATTGATAGATAAGCAGCTGGATAAATTCCATGTACAACCTCGAATAAAGTCACCAGAATCCTGGCCAGGAGAAGGTCGAGCGTGTTGATACCAAATCCTTCCATCAGTGAGATCCAACTCTTGGCGCAGAGATACGAGGTTTTGAACTCGGACGGGTCATTGACGTCTTCCGGAAGCTCGGGAGGAGTGGTAGCGACAAGATTGATCGAAAAGCAGAGAAGTGCGAGATCCAAACTGCATTCATCCCAAGAAGGTGGGAGCCGAGCTTGCAATCTGGGGATCGACATGATTGGAAACCAAGGGTCAATCATTTGGATGCAGACCGAGACGATATCCTCTGGCTTCAGGGATCCGAGTCTCTGGATGATAGCATGTTTGGTCTGGCTTGGTGTGAAAGCGGCTGCGGTGAGGGATATCTCTGATCTAGGAGAAGGTGATGGATCCGGAGTCGGGCCCGATGAAGCCAGCGGGCGGCTATCATATTTGCAGACTTGACGAAGCCTACAGTATTCTCAATTAGAGATCTTGCATGGGACAGTTGCTTTGTTCCTACCTCAAGCATAATCCGCATTCAGGCAATGCCCTGTCGCATTTCCTTTTCTGAGTGCTGCATCGTGTGCAAGCTTTCTTGGCAATAGGGGCACGACGTGGAGAGCTCATTGCGGACATTGACTGGCATCAATTTGGTGACGAAGAATGGTATGATAACATGTGGTTGTCCTGAACGTGCGGAGACCGGTGGGATTTCGAAGGGGATGAGTGCTTTGTCAGAGCGGGGCTGGAGTCCGAGTGCGGGATGCAAGTGCGGGATCTGCAGACTCGTGATCGGGAAATCTGTGCGGGCTTTCAAGCTTGGGGATATTTATACGTGAAATATAGGCGGAGAAACGTCCGCATTGAATTTTGGCTTGGAACCATTGGGAGAAGTTAGAGAATGCGAGCGGACTGTAATGTGTTGAGAAATGTATAAAGAGATTGTGTCTTCCCAGTGAAATATGGCACCAGCTCACATCCTCCTCTTCTTCCAAAAACTGAATAAGTCATCTTCAATAAAGTCTGCAAGGGCTCTCCTCTTCTTCCAAAAACTGAATACGTCGTCTTCAACAAAGTTTGCAAGACCTCTCCAATCCCTACAAAATGCCAGAAATCAAATCCGTTGCAATTGCTGGTGTAGGATTCCCCAACTTTTTTTCTTTAGAAATCTTTGAAATTAACTAGTCACAGGGTTCAGGTACACTTGGCCGTCACGTCCTTAAAGCTTTTCTCGAAGCAGACTTTGAGGTCACGCTTCTCACACGTACTGCAAAGGCAGATGGCTATGATCCCAAAGTCAAAGTCCAAGTAGTAGACTTCACCTCCATTGAATCTCTGACCGCCGCTCTCAAGGGTATTGATGCCGTGGTATCCACCGTTGCCGTCGAAGCCCAGGACAGTCAACACTTACTCATCGATGCCTCTGTCGCCGCTGGAGTGAAGAGATTCATCCCATCGGAGTTCGGATCCTGCACCACCAGTCCCGAAGTCGCATCTCTCCCTTTCTACAGTCCCGTGGTCGAGACTCGAAAGCATTTGCAGAAACAATGCGAGATAGGCAACTTGACTTGGACTGTCCTTGCATGCGGCGGCTTCATAGAATTCTTGATTGGACAACCAGCGTTGGTAGACTTGGTCAACCACAAAGCGACGTTGTTGGACGGGGGCGACAACAGGGCTAGCTCTACTTCCCTGCCCAACATCGCAAAAGCTATCGCAGTGATCTTGAAGAAATTCGACGCCACGAAGAACAAGGTGTTGAAGGTTTCGGAGGTGATATTGACCCAGAATCGGATCTTGGCAATTGCGAAAAAGTTGAAACCTGAAATCGAGTGGGATATTACCAATGTGGAGTCGCAGGCATTGCTGAAGGAGGCTTTGGCAGAACTTGCTGCTGGGAAGTTTGATATGCCAGTGATCATGAAGCTGTTGAAAGGCACAGCATTGGGTGGCGATCGCTACGGAGGTGCCTATGACAAGACGGACAACGAGCTTCTTGGTATCAAGGAGTTGACGGAAGAGCAGCTGACAGCACTTATTGCTGCGAAGCTCGCATGAAGTGGGCTTTGGGATTCGAGTATCGGGAAGAAGAGATGGATTGCAATGGATTGTTACCTCTAGACTTACAGATCAGATAAAATGAATTGATGCGGATTTCGCTCAATTGATTGGCACTCCTCTGTCGCCTGACGTCTTTTGCTCCTCTCCAAATCGCGCATGGTAGTCTTCGCGCTGACCGAAAACAGCCCTCACAAACTAAGGCTTTATAGAATTAAACAAGCACAATTCCCCCCATAAGCCCATCACAGCATTCCACTTTAGGTCAGTGGTTCAGGTCAAGTGTGGGTTAAGAGGAGGATAGGGATAAAATCGCCTGGCCCGCATACGAACGAACGATCGCGACTTCAAAAACTGCAAACGACACCGAGCAAGTTTTCTACGACCTACCCACTTCGGTGGTTAGGTCTGAGTTTTTGCTATTTTATTCTTCTTCTGTTTTGGAGAATGCTGCTGTTGTGTTTTAACACCTTTTTTTCGCCTTTGTTTACTTTCTCGTCGCTTAGCGAGAATCGTGAGGAGGGAAATCCAGGGGTTTGCTAGCGCAATCCATGGCTTCCATATTGAACACTATGATTTCTGAACTTGGAGTTGTGCTTCAATGTTCTTTTTTATCATTCAGCATCTGGAACCAAGTTTCAGTCAACGTTTATGCTTCAGCCAGGTCACGTGTTGAGTGACTGGTCGAGCTGCTGCATGTTTATGTACATGCCAAGCCAGAGGAAGAACAGCAGTGATGATATTAAAAGGATTTGGAAGAGTGTCTCCTCTTAAAAAGACACGATAAGAAGGAGGTGAATGCAGAATGCAGTGCTTGGGATTAGCAACGGAAGATAATCACGCCATGCTTGATACACTTGTCTAGCTCTTGGCTCATTTGAGAAACGGAACTGACATCAGCTAGATATCACAACATGAGAGTTGATTTACCAGCACGGCTCCGGCAAGGTTATCATGTTTGACTCGAGGAACGAAGCCTTGAGACGATCGCGGCCACCTCTTCCGAGAATTGGGAAAGGACTCGGACACCAGTTGCAAGTCGGCAAGGATCAAATCCAAGACAGTAGGAAAGCTGATGTCCAGTTCCATCACGGAAAACTCCAACGCTGGGTTTCGCCTGACGATAACTCGTACCCATGCCTGTGTATTGGCCACCAAACTCGGCTTCCACGCCGATGCGACGGGACAGGAAACGACGTCCTCAGTCTGACAACTTGGAATCGCTCAAGGCGATGGGGAGGTCACTCACCTCACAGATATGAGCAAGACCAGTCACAATATTCGACATCGTCTCGTGCAACACCTCAACTCAGCCATCCCACAACAGCTGAACAGTACGACTAGATAACGGTACCTGAACAAATCAACGGTCGCCACCTCACCCTCATCGAACCTCTCACCACTCACGAGGCGGGCTAGAGATAAGCTGTCACACAATGTGCAAATTTGAAAGGAGCTTACTGGCTCTGGTATCCTGGAGGTCTGATGCATGTTCCGAACCCTCAGACCTTCTATTGTTCTAGAAGATACACGACATCAGGGCAAAGCAAACACAAATTTCCGGTATTATCGTGGTGCAGGAAGGATTTGAGACATTGGCTGCGAGGTTGGCGTAACGCTGCTGTGATGATGATGACAGCAGTGTGATGATGTTTGCTTCTGTGATTTGAACCTATCTGCAACTCGAGGCTCGAAGGGGGAAAAGGAGAGACGTATGTATGCACCGGATGAGGAAGCTCGATTGAGATGTCATCGTCGTGCTGAACTTTATCCGGTCTAGTGGGTACCGGATCCAAGCAATTGTGGATATTTACGTTCTCCATATTAATGTCAGGGACATGGGCATGGGTCCAGATAGACTCCTTCTTCGCGTCTTCCATCAAACCTTCTAGTGTGCTTCGATTCGAAGAACAGGCTTCCGTGCAGGAATGTGGCTATCCTTAGCGGACAAGGACAGGGAAGCCGTTATCACCTCTGGCAGGGTAGTGCCGACTCCCAGATTCTCTGCCCAGTCAAAATTTGCGCAGTTCGCTTTTCTGGATATTGGCCCAGTATTATTGCTGACTACATGCGTCATCACATCTGATCTTCACTGCTTCAGACGTATTATCGAGGAAGGGAAGAGAAGTCCTGCAGCAAGCCCAGCTAACGCCCAGCATTTCTGTGATGCTTCGGCTTTCGCATCACCTGCTGCAGGGCCACAACATCGACCAAAGAAACCGATGAATCGATTACCTAGCTGCTGCGCGATCCAGGGGCTACGCAACATGAGAAAGATAGTGATGAGAGATAGGCATGCATCCAGCGAATGCCATCCCGTCAATTCATCATATGATACATCATCACGCTTTCCACACACAAACCCCTCACTCAACTTGTGATGATGATGCCGTCAGAAATGAGAAGAAAGAAGGCTGCACAGGGACCCTACCGGGTGCAGAGGGAGAGTATTGATTATCATAGGGCCGTTTCATCTGGAAAGCCTCAACACCCGACTGGTTCCCGCCAACCCACAGATTGGTTATCATCACGGACGACTATCCAGAACGAGCCCTTTCTCCTCTGGAAATCTGTTCCCTTTCCCAGCTCTCAACCTCCCGTCAACCTCACTCGAGACATCGACAGTTTCGACCACCGCGGCGACCAGCCGGACACAGTAGAACAACCGCTGCGAACGATCGCGCGCCTGGTCGCAGAACGGGCTCCTCTTTCAAATCCCTAGTCAGATCTGCATCTAAATGCCTAAATTCCCCCCCTACCAACCCCTGTCTGACGCCGAGCAGGGAACGATCGATGCGCCCCACAATCAATCACTCAATCAATCACCCGGTCTTCTAGAAGCACGCTAGAAGGGTCCGCAGAATCCTTCGAAACTGCCGCTTGCGGCGAATCAGAGACACGGGTCGTGCGGCGCAATGGTCATTAGTGCGCGCCTCGATATTGCTGAATCGGATGGGGATGTTTAGCACCTGTCGTTTGGTGGCCTTGCTGTTGGAGAGGAGAGAGGCGCGGTAGTGTGCACGGTAGGGTAGGGTGAGGCATCGAGAAGAAGAAAATGCCGCGTCGCGCTGCTGGGATGGAGAGGAGGGAGGAGGACGCGAGCTTGGGACCTCCCACCTCCCGCCTCCCCTCTCCCCCGTGCTCTCCTGGTCTGGTAGCTAGCTAGGTATGAAGGCTGGGCAACTGGGTAGCTGTGTTCCTATATTTATTCGGATGGCCCCCTCTGCTCTTGCCACTCCCCATATACCGTCCCAAGAAAAGAAACTTAAGCTTGATCGAAGCTTAAACACCAACTGAATTCTTATTTATCTACAAACCCAGCTATTCAAGATATATTTCCATGTTCGAAAATGGCTTCTAAAGTCTCCTCCGTCTGTGCTACCAACGGGTCTGCCAGAATGTTCGTGCCTCCTTCGTCTCCTTCTCAAAACCAAAGATCTAACACCTTGACTCCAGATCAAAAAGAAAGAGAAGCATCTGCTCTTGCCCCCACTTCAATCCATACGGACGCAAGCGTCAATCCTCATCAATCACCACCGTTCCCCTCGACTTCCCCTCCTACCAGCACATCTCACCACCGTCCATCCCCTCACTCAAGTCCTTCAACCACGACGCCAACTCTAGCCTCATCCACCCCAACCCAAACCCAGAGACCCGCAAACGCAAGCGCAACTTACGACACGATATTAATTTCATCATCGAGTCTGCTGGCAGGAACGTCACGTACCGTCCCGAAGCAGCACATTTCTCCTACTCCTTAGCGAGACTCGACGGCAGCGCCGATAATACTGGGGTGCGGTATGCGGGAGGAGAAGAACAGAGTTTAGATATTCGGATCACGAGGATGCGTTGCATCATCAAGGGATTTGAGAAGGCGTTTTGGCAGACGTGAGGGATGAAATGGAAATCAAACAACATGAACAATTAAGCGAGGCGTTAAGGGGGGAGGTGAGTTCTCTATCTTCATCGAAAATGTGAAGTTCGTACCTGACAGAAGAGTAGAATCGCGATGGCCATTCTTAGGGAGATTAGAAAGAGGAGAAAGAGCATGCAGGACTAAAGTGACACAAAGGCCAGGAGTGTGGGGGCGGAAGTAGATAAGTCACGTGCTGGCATAATATTTAGGAGCCGACGAATCAGGACAACTTTTGGACCAACATTGCGACGATGAATGAACAGTGCCTGAGATAAGAGACCAGGCACGAAGTTTCGTTTGCCCCGGAAGGAAATAGGCCACTGCCGTGCTGTGGCGGTACCAAACATGTAACACAATAGAAGACAAAAAATCGCCTCAACGCAAGAACGAGGAAAATAATAAGCGCTTGCTTACTCTGAATCCTTCATTCAATGTAGATCAATAAATGCAAGCTCTCATTCTCAACAATAATTCCACAGTCATATTCCCAAGAAAAAAACTTTTTCTTCACTGAATTCTGCCTTGCCAATCTCAAGCGAGGGCTCACTGGAGCGCCACAGGCCATCCTTTCTCCCAACCCAATCCCAATTTTTCTCTGAGTCGGGAAGAAGAGATGATTGCTAACGCCGACGTCTCCGTTCTCGTTTTTGCGCAACGGGAGAATAACAAATTTTCTGGGGAGAAAAGTAAAGGCCGAGATCCGTGTGCTCTCGACACCGCAAGGCTGGGAGGAATAGCAGCTGAGCATCCAATTCCTGATTTAGGATCGTCGACCCAATTTGGGTTCAGCTCCTAACTCCACGCACTCCGAAATAAATTTGTCATGTGTATTTGTTTGTTCGTTTGTCTGTCTGTATTTGCCTCCTGCGTGGTGCATGAGGAGATTGAGTGAGTGAGGTCAGGATTTGGGTCTCTGGCCTCGGTTTCGAATCGCAAAAAGAAGCTTACGTCTGACCTAACCACGGCCTGCAGCTGAGATGGGCAGGTCGTTACGACTACAGGATTGTTGGTCAGATGTTTATTGTTGGCGGCGGCGTCGTCGTCTTCGTCGTTGTCCGAAGAAGAGGAGGAGGCTCTTACCTCACTCATCATCGTCGCCGCGGGGTGAGATTTTTTCTTGATGGTTGTTGTATTTCGGGACTGCTGGCGTTGGTTGACTCACCATTTCAAGGCCACGTCGTGCTGGGTTGCGTCGCCGCGGCGGCAGACCCTGGTGATGGGTGGTGATCGGTCGGACTTTCGCTCGACGAACGGTGGGAAATGGTGAGCGGAAGTGGTGATTGTGATGCTGCTGTAATCATCGTAAGATGACCTGTTTTCCATCTGAAAACATTACTGTAGATGCAGAGTCGGAGAATCAACTGTAACCGGAGCAAACGAGATCCGGTCTTGATGAGGCTCTGTCTCCATTGTGGAGATTAGTGAGCGACTCGTCAAGGGCGTTCGGTCTGAAGATGGCCGATTGCGTATTGCTCAGCCACAAAGAATCGCTTCCTCGAGATCGCAATCTTAATTGTTGACCAATAGCGCATGCGACATGCAATTCAGAGATACGACTGGCGATGTGTTTATCGTTATCTGTGGTGGGATGAATATACGCCACAGCTTGCAGAGTTTTCACTGTGCACCATTTACCCCACACTCTCTGGACTTACAGTGAGTCCTACAGCGGCGGTGCTGTACGAGTCCGGTCGTCTGTCAGGCTCTATTCATCGTACGTATCCGTTCCAACTTGGCATCAGCTGAATTACAACAACCCAGCTATCTCCCGGATTCTCGCCGTGTTACAAAGAAAAGATTCGTCATCTGCCAGCCCCGCGTCCAACACCTCACTCTCAATATTCCGCCTCGAGCGGTAAAGATAGTCGAGATGCGTGTGATTATCTCATACGATGTAGGATGACTGACCGAAGCGCGAACAACAACATGTATTTCGTAAGTAAGCCGTGACCGAATGGCCGAATTCGTAGGGGGAAGGATTTAAGGTTCTTGCCCTTTAGTGGCACCTTTCACCGGGGCGCTGCCCCTCGTCCTCGCTCACATCAACGGCAGTCTCCACTCGTAGGGAAAAGGTCAACCTCTGGACGGTGATTGGGAACCACTACCTCCGCCGTGCAAGGTTCCTAAATCTGGGTTCCACTGTTCCCGCTACTACCGAGCTGTCTCTACCCCTTGTCCATTCTTTCTCGCCGGCGAGCATATCGTTGTGGTTGGTTCTCGTTGCTTTCCAGGTCGTGTCTGCCCTGGGCCCCTGGCCCATGCCCACTCCCTTTCTTATTCCCGCTTCCTCCTCGCAGCCAATGGGAAGCGGGATCCTCACGTCAGAACGGTATGGCGTTTCCTACCGAAACTGCCTGCTCGAGTCTCCCATGCAATATAGGTGTTGCGGAAATATTTAAGATAAACCAGTTCCCCTCTTCTATACTCGAGAGACTTCATCGATGAAAACTTCATGCTATATCGTCGACTTCAACAATACTCTGCATCACGTGCAAGAACCACACCTTCGGCGCTATATATTTTATCTTCCATGGGAAAATGTCGTCCTCTGCGTCTTCCATACGTGCCTACCAGGGTTCTGCTCCGAGGTAAGTTCTTTCTCTTTTCTTGAAAGACGGAACTGATAGAACTGAACCATAGTTCCCCATCCTCCTCGAACAACCCATCTCGAACCTCGTCCTCAAACACGCAAGCACTCCTTTCCTCCCAACGTATCGCAGCATACCTTGCAACATCCGTCCAGGCTCAACCTCCATGCCGAATGCATCATGTTGTTCCTAACAACGATCAAGCCGCCATGAATCGAACACAGACACTTATGGACGAGCTTGAAGAGATGATGGCTCAGTATGCCAGATGAAATATATATGTGGGATGGATACAAGCTACACTGGAATGAGATGAAGCAAAGCTCACGATGAAACTTGTATGGTGGGTCTACCTAGTTTGATCTTTCTAGCTCTTGCTAACTCACAAGCAGATGAGTCTCTGAGGAACACAGGGCCCACTTGATGCCATGTCAAAGTCTGGATCGAAGTTGATATCATGTCGGCTTAGCATAGCGCTATTGATATGAGCACATAAAGCCTGCCACCAAGGACGAACTGTGAATGGGTGTTGCTCGCCACTAGTATTCCAAGGCCTCGAACAAGATACTTGCACCGGGAGACTGTACCACCACTTGGCGATCTTGGCCCGACCAAACACGTGACGGCACTGATGCTCGTCGAAGTCACTGGGCTGGCTATCGTTCTCAGAGACCATGCATCTCACAGCCCCTGAAATACCTGGCTGGGGTGGAAGACACCTTGTCTTTGGAAAAGGATGAAGCCCCGTTGCCACTCAGCCTCGTATACTCCGGTCAATCAGCCTTACTCTCGGATTACTCCTTTAGGTTCAGTCGGGAGTGGTGCGCTTCACACGAGGTTGAGTGTTACATTGTATGGCTCGTTGTCTTCATCGCTCGAAGGTAGTGTTGGTGGTGGTGGTTGCAAGTGATGAAGCCGTACCTTATGGCCTGACGACAGAAGAGAGCAAAACGTAAGATGAACGTGTCGAAGGATGAGATGAAGTATCATTTGCCTGTATCTTTGAACAGGATGCGCAGAATATAGACATGGAAAGATAAAAAAACCCCTCCGCTGCTCATATTAGTCCTCGTTCTTGGTCTTCTCATTCTCGTGTGTCACTTGATAGGTACCTACCTTCTAAACGCATCTCTCAATGACCATGTCTAGATCACGAGACTAGACATATATCATCTCGTTGAATCCAAGAAGAGGCGGGCACTGGCTACCCTCTTCTACAATTTCATCGGCAGTACCAACTGTTGGCCATTCAACAATCAAAAATCCTCTGTCCAAGTAAGTTCGAGAAAACCAATAGGAGAAGCCGGTATATCCGCAAGGACGGGTCGAATTCTTCGGACAGTCACCAATCTATGGCGCCACTGCACCACTAAGTGTTCTCTGTCTGAATCATCTGGTATATCAAAAACTGCGATACAACGTGAATCGGTAGGTTGACTCGATCGATTCCATTTCTTGTCGCCAAGCAGGACAAATCTCTGCCGCAATCCGAGATTTGCTGTCCAATGGAGATACATCAATCCACGAATCCACCCACAAATCAACTGAATCGCAAAGCGTTGGCTAAGCTTCGTGCCTGAAATTTAGTCGAAGTGAGCCGGAAATGATAAAGTGACGGTGATGGATGGAAGTTAAAGCCTCTTGTTCCAAAGGTGTAAGCCTTGAGGATGGCTATTGACAAGCTGTGGGATGGACGGGGTGGTGAGAAGGTGGGATACTAGAGGTACCAAGGGTGCCCTTGGCCAGCACGTAGGAGTGACACTATATCAAAAGACGGCACAAGTTTGGGCGCCCGAACATTGCGACCATGTGAGGTCAGCCTAGGGAAGTGTACGTAAAGGCCTCGGTAGGGGAGTAGGATCATATCGGGAGTCGGGAAGGACCCCGCTACACGCCGCAGAAGCAACCTCAATGCTGCAGGGTGCAGGCTCGCCCGGGTCGAGAGAAAAGCTTCACGGCTTCTATCCCCAGAAAAGTCTAGTCCGACGGCGAAAGCGCCGATGAGGGACGACCAACATGAAACGACGTACATGACAGGCGGCCAACGTCGTTCCGCTGGAAGCGCTTCACCCTGTGGGTGCCAGCCTGCAGATACCGTGCATAATTTATTTTCCGCTCCTCTGCAGCTCGGAGAATTTTGCGTCGCGCTATTGGCTGGATCTCAGGCTTCGACCTGTCAATCGTGAATTATGGCTGTCAGGATGCGGGATGTGGGTGCGGGCCACGTTGATTTCCTCTCGAGTCCTGAGGGACTGATAATGCTCTCGTTGGACATGAGTTCCTGCATCCCCTCAGAGGGAGCGGTACTCGGCCATAAAAGCAAGCTGATGCCTCTCCGCCTTCAAGCCAGTACAAAGCATTGGTCTCGTTCTCGAGGAGGATTTTCCAGATTGCCTACGATCTCAAGCCTGTACTTGTTGCTCTTGCTGTCATATCCACACACACCTCGAACATGTCTGTTCACCACTCTCACCGTCTATGTACAGATTCTGCTGCTGATGGCTCAGCCAAGGAGTAAGTGTGTTAATGCAATTAAATCTCTTTGTACTGCACAATCGATGACCTGGTCTTGCCCGCATTCGCAGAGATTGTCGAGCCATACTGACAGGTCATCGTAGCACATCCACGAAAACCTCGTCTTCTGCTAAGCAGACTGGAGCTGCACGCAGCAACTATGCTACATATACCCCTTTTACTGCAGAGAAGAACGAATTAGCCCAGCGGCGTCTCGAGATGTACCTAGCAGACACCACCAACTACCAAGTCTTCCCTCATCGTATTTCTTGGAGTGAAGTCAGGCAGACTCGTGCAAATGGTATCAGGCATTGTCTTGATGAGTTCGAAGTCAAGATGAAGGAAGGTAGTAGGAGCTCCACTCGGAATTGAGGCAGTTGATAGGGTGTGTTTGGTGTTAAAGCAGACTAGCCATGTCGTTTTAGGATATCAAAACAAGATGCATGATTCGTCATCAATCAAACATGACTTTTGTCTTCTGTGACGACTCCGATTTCGCTGATTGAGTTTGTTCCCGCACTTTAAGAATTGTCACCCACATGTATCAAGCTGTTTGTGTGTCTGACTGAACTGCTGCGAATCTTGACTAACTTGTCGCAGAAGAATGTAATATAATGTCCTACTGTAACAGGGCCTGTTTTGCCATCACACTTCAATCGAGCTTCAGAAATTTCAACCAAAGAAAGACAACATCCCAACGACAAAGTATGGCAAGCTTCGAGTGGACAGTATCACCGAGACAACAAATAATCCACCAAGTCAAACGCTACAACGATACTCATCATGAGCGCGACCGCATCAGAATTCATATTGCCAAAGAATGCATCTCTGGTATCCTCGGACTTCAGACATACAAGGGATGGCTCGATTTTGATTGGCATTCCGCTGAACAGGTACTTGGATCTCTTAGCGACATGGTCGCCTACTGCTGCATAGAGAGCAAAAGCACGTTCCCTTTTCACGAATTATATGATGAGGTCAGTCTGCACACATTGCAAGTACCTTGCTTGATACTTTTACTCACACTTACGACAGAGAGCTCCACCAAAACCAGAGCCCACACGTCCCATTACACCGGACTCCGATTCCACAAAAGACAATGTCAAACGCCCGTCTAGAGGCATCATTCATCATGTCTTACGATTTGGAAGGAACAAAACTTGAATTCAAGTCTTGAAAAAGGGAACTTGCGAGACAGGGAGTACTGGTGTCAAAGACAAAAAGAACAATAAGGCAAGATTTTGATGAAAGGAGAAGAAATACACAACAAGGCAAAAGCTCTGCAAATGAAGGGAGGAAGCTTTAATCTACCACCATGCTAATTTCCGCTAGTATTGCACAGCATTACTTGTGAGAAGCCAACATAATTGTTGCTAGTGTGTAATTCGCGTTCAAACAACCAATTCAATCTTCCTCTCCTTGTGCGCTTGTCATTCGTTTGTGATATTAAGACAATCAAATCGCTGTTGTCACTTGACAGGATATTGCGTCTCTTGGTCATAAGCCTCTCGAGAATCAAAGTTCCAACGAACGTATGTGGCCCGTTGTCACGGGCCGATGACAGAGATGGCCCAATTGAGCCATTAATGATGAGGTCACCCTGACCAACTTTCGCGTGGGGGTTCTCAGCCATGTCCTCCGCTGTTGCTGACTGCGGGGCGAAGGTAGGACGGGTCCATGTAAGGCACGTCCACCGCTTCCACTTGGGTTGGAGTAGGGATTGCGGAGGATGTCGAGGGGTCTGGAACGAAGGCTGGCGCGAATCCGAAATCTGCATCGATGCCAGCCCATATTCAGATAACCGTAATTCCCCACGGCTCCAATGCGATGCGGCGCCAAACTTGCGTTCCATTGACGGCCAAGCTAGAATCGCTCCTCATTAATTTGACGGGCGACATCTGTGCGTCTAAGCAGCACTGACGCGGTCATGGAATGGAGGCTGTGATCGAGTTGAGGTCATGGCAGCGACTTGGTTGCTTGAGAATTTCCCAGGCCGTTTGTGCGGCATAGGATGGTTTTCGAAGTTTCCCGGGTCGTCGCAGCTTGATGTTTCCTTGTCGCCGGTGAGATGCTCTCGGTGAGGTGAAAATTCCAACTCTCGGATGAACGTCGACGTTTAACTTTGTTTCAACCTCCACAATCCGAAATCCAAGATTAGAAACGAAGGACTGTACCCTGACTAGTTCTCATTGCACGGAATCAAGTCCTGTGCGCCATTTTGATAACGAGAGAAAACGATATCGATATGCGACAACCGATAGCCAATGCAAAGTTCTGAACCGTGTCAATGAGTAAGTGCCACTCTGCGAATTTGCATCTTGAAGCCTTTCAAGGATGGCTCTCGCCTCCAAAATCTGACATTTGACTTCCTTGGGTGACAGGGTGGTGTACGTCGACAGCCACGGCTTCTTTGTACCACCTTCGAGCCGTTATCCCAGCACCGCTGCGATTCCCCGCGAGTCGAGTCATACTCAATGGAGCACTCTGCCAGGGATTCAGGCAGGTATTCCTTTTTCCAGTCCTAGACAACCCTTGGGTAGGACCGCCCAGGATGCCCGAAAGATGCTTTTCTCCGCACCCCTCGAGCGGCTTGATCTCCTGGTCCAAGTTCTTTGAGCCGAGTCAGCGGTCCCCTTTACGCTGAGCCAGGACGCCGTACCACACTCTGCCATCAGCCGCCATGCAAGGACTGAAAGGGCCAGGAGGTGGACTGGCCCAACCGTTTGATCTGACCGCTGAACGCTGACCGCTGCGGAACGTACTGCAGCCTTACATGAGCAACTTAGACCCATTTCCAGGGATGGTTGCTTCTTCAATGGCCTGGCCGACGCGAAGAAAGTTGCGGGCGCCTGGCTGAAATTGAACTCGTCCTTCCTGTGCTCAGCATCCAAATTCTCTAGCATTGGACGACAAGCTGGACATTGATCGTTCGAGTCAACAAAAACGGATTGTGCCTACTGCTACCCCTACCAGGCCCAAGGGAAAACAATGATTCCATGCACTGGGCAGCTGAAGGGAAGCAGAGTTTTCATTCGGGACGAAAACAGCTGATCACGGAGGAACAATCTGAGCCACAGCGTTCGGAAGCAAAAGGGCATTGTTCGCCTCTTTCGCAATGACCTCAGACATTACAGTATAATATCCTCGGCGAGTGGGATTCGATCCGATAGAGCCCTGCCGCAACGGCCACATCATCACAGAAGATATTCCGAGCAAAAGAAAGTGCAGTATGATAATTTGGGAGTGCGGCGGTCACTTCACCCTGGTCCATGGATCTGATTCTTAGGATTATCGCTGTCGAACACCCTTGTCCATGGATGTCGTGCACTCGTTGCGTTCTTTTGGGGATGTTCACCTTCTCGGATCAGGGACGCCCTGGCCGCAACCTCGTCGCAACCTCGTGGTGCATGACTCTGCACATTCCTTCAGGTTCCCACCCCACGCCGATTCAATTTAAACTTCCACCAAAGCAAGAACCACGACGAGCGTATCTGCGGATGGCCAGGATGCAGCTCTTCCATCACTTCACAAACTTTCCTAGCTCCCGTTTTGGGAAGCCTAAGTAACCATTTTCGAGAGTCTGCAACAAAGATTAAATTGTGCAGCCTGGAGACGACAAATTGATCATCCTAAGCATTTCGTTCTCACGCCGAAGAAGCCATACCCGTGAGTCTTGCGATGCCAGCACTTTTGTCCTCACCGGTCAGTAACCTTACTCGTCAAAGTCTCCGAAGAGTGGTTTTACTGCATGGGAAAAAAGTGCAACCGCCAGGGCGGCCTCGAACACGGCGAACCTCAAAGGCCATTGAGTAGAAGGATAGGGTTGGAGCTCACCGGGCAGATCCCAGGCTTGGGTGCGGTCGCAGGGAAGTAGGGCTGGTCCCTGTTCCACAATGGTACACACCCATCTGGTGTTCCTCCACGAGGTGCATCCCGTGGCACGCAACAAAGTCAAGGGTCCCTGGCCGCTCCTGTTGTCGAAACTCAATCTGGGGTGCGCAGTAAGTGCAAGGGATCAGCGATAACCCACGATTGATTTCTCCATCCCCTTCTTCTTCACGAGCCTTCTGTATCACTGCGTATGATCCCAGCAGGGATTTATTGCGTCGAAAAATATATAAGTGCCTCGTCTTCTCCATTTTCCAAAGATTAATCAAGCAGCTCTACTTCGATACTACTTTGAGATATTTAGTAAAAGACCCAGAACAGCGAAATCCTTCTACCACCAATACATTCTCCTGTTGCCGAAACAATATCGCATCCCCGTACTGCCACACCCGCTGTGCTAATGTCGGGCGAAAGGTATTCTCTTACTTGCGTCTCTATGTCTTCCCTTCAATTGTCCTAATACTCTTAGTCATCCCGTTCCTGTCGCACCAGCCACTTCGAAGCCCTTAGCATTATCCAATCAAGTCGACTCCATCTTGCCTCCTTCAGAACAATTCGATACTGTCGAATCTCCCACACTTTCTATCCAACGTATTCAACATTTGTACCTCGATAACGACTCCGATCCTCAAGTGCTCCATCGCCACACTTCCTCATTCGAGAGCATTCAAACGCATACTGCGAACATCGCTCAGCTCCTAGCCGACTTCGATGATATAATGGACAACAGTGATTCTTAACAGTTGGAGACCATGATTACTCTCCTCGAACACATAATGTATGGGCGAACACAGAAATGTTTCCCGTGTAAGCACAAGCACCCCAGCAACAACTTTCATAATTGACCGTCATGAGATTACGATGGATTTTCTCCTCACCCATAACATAATCATCGACATCGATTTAGAGCATGGCATCGGTCCAACATCATGAACCCAGGTTTCCGTCCTCGCCGCTCGGCAAGTGCAGCCATGCCTAACAAAGCTGCGTAACACACGTCTCGGCATAACTTCTTGTCTCAGCGGCCCCATTGTCAACCAATTTCCAGCAGAACGTTCGGCAAGACGCTGTCGTCCTCGGCGCTTTGGTGCTACACTCTTCTAACACTGGTTTTCCTTTCACGAAAAGTTTTTGCTCGAGTCCCGGCACTTGGTGTCTACCACCCTTGTAGATCGATTGCAACATCACAAAAGTCTTCTTTCATTGTCGTTGGATACGTCAACAAGCATGTACCTGTCTTATACTCCGTACAGAGTCGCAAATCAAGGTTGAGATCACGATAAACAAATATATACATGTCCCCAACCTTACTCCCTTTTATCCTCAAGTGTCCAACAAACCTTCATCTTTGAATCGCGTCACTCACTCACTGCACGGCACAGACGTCGGAGATCTGATTCAGATGCACATCTTTCATTCCGCCTTCACTTGCTCTGTGCGTCATCCGAAACTTAATAATCCCACTTATACCCCACGGTTCCGTTGGGATCCACGAACCGGACTCTTGTTTCTGGCTCGTCGCACAGACTGTTCTTAGAATTGCCCTCCCGTTCTGTGTTCCGTCTCAAGAACGCCCTCTCTCAAAACACCTTGACCTCTCGATAAGATGAGCTAATGAGAGACTGCATCCATGCCGACTCAGCGTGCGCAAGTGGGCGATCCTCAAGGGGAACAAGGTCGGTCAGGAGCAATCCACCATCTAATCGGATCACCTGCCTAATCATCATTCCCGGTTCTTGCGCGACCTGCAGCTGAGCCACAGGAGCAGGGCGGTTCGGATCTTAACCGAGTACCCCTGAATGCTTCATGCGGGAGCTAGTTTAGCCTGAAATATCCCAGCTGGCGGATCGGCGCTGTCAAATGATTGGTGATTTAGTGGGCTGGCGGAAGTCTAGGCCTTGATCACTGGCGCTACGATCCGATCCTGTAGCGCTGCAGTTGCGGTTACGAGTTGGATGGGGAACATAGAATGGGTTGATCAGTTTCTTTGAGAGAATATTATGTGATGCTCCCTGTCGATATTGTTCACTTCGCCGACGCCTTCCAGGCTAATGCGCAAAGACTGAACAATTAGCAACCAATTCAAGCGATCTGAGCTGCCGCGTTCTCGGGAGCACAAATGATTTTCACCTGCGCATTCATACACCACAGAAAGCCTTTGGCAACTTGTGCTTTACCACAATTACGCTCTAAGTGCAGCGACGAATTGTCAATGTCGAGAAAAGCAATGGAAAATACGCTGTCCGAACTTGATGACCCAAGACCTCAGAGAATCGACTTGGTGAATGCTGTGTCAGCACGGCTGACACAGTATTGGATGACGGAGAAGAAGCCCGAAATTATTCCCCCAAACACCTGCCGCCGCTAACCTTCAGCACCCTAAGCTTGTGCGCAGAAGAACCTGGGACTGTCACCCAATCCGGCTCATCAGTAACGCTGTCAGGATCTGAAGGCCGTTTGTTGTTTGGCATCAAGCCGTACTGTGGAGGCTCGACCATGCCGCATGTTGTCTCAATACTATGATGTACGTCTTTACCTGCTGGGAAAAGAGGCTTGATTGCAGATCGAGCAGGTTGTTCACTATCAAACCACCATCTTCTCTTGTCTGAATTTGCAGGTGGTAGGCGTGGTTTAATCGAATAATAGATTAGCTCCAAGCTCCTGCAGCTCAGCTAGACTTCGCTCGCTCGTATGCAGCTCCTTCAGTTCAGAAGAAGTCCACGCTTGTGTCTGCCTTACCTTACCGCTACCCTTCCCTGTTTCTGTGCCTTGCTCGCTCTTCCTTGCCCACCGCCAGATGGGGTGCGTTAAGGCCAGACGATCGGGGGATGTGGACACGGCAGTCTCGATGGCTGAGTGGTCTGAACAATGGCCGCCGTACAATCAGCGTAATCAAGTCCTCCTGAGAGTTGCGATCCGGATGCCTATGTTGACCGCTTGGGGACTTGAAGGACAGAATGGCCCAATTCAAATCATACATCCCCTGACCGGCCTTTTAATTACGTTCGCCTCAAATTCCCAAGGACCTCAGGAACGTACAGTCCCAGGAAAAAATCATCCCCCTTTCGCCAATGCAGTCGTCCTGTTTGCGGAACGGACTGAGCCAACATCCCGGGCACCATGTCGACCTTGCGCGACCGCTGCGGTACTAACCTGAACAAAGCGATCTTGACCAACACATCACAAGCAGATTCGGTCGCTGCGGCCTTATGGCAACCTTGCGCGACCGATGCGACACCCAATCCTAGCTGCATCGTACCTGCTACCTCGCTCATATCACTGGAGCTGTGGAAAATTCCCACTACGGTGACTTACGATCGCTGGTCTCATTCTCATTCTCCACGGTACCTACCGTCATCATTAAATTATTGTTCAGTCTGCTGGCCATACTCTAGTAAAAGCTTTTTGTTCTTCACAGTTATACGTACTGTGCTTGAATCGATCTTACTGTGTCCAGCAACGTGCGCTGAAATGATATCCTTAGTTCGAATCCCGATGAAAATGTAGTAGGTTAATGCTGAGTATGCAGGATACGGCAGCTGTGCTGCTACCCATGCTTTCTCGCTGTCGTGATGCTTGCGCACGAGAGCATTCTCCAGATGAGATATAGTCTTCAGGAGCCGACGAGGAGCACAACGTGGAGAAGGTACTTCTGGAGGTGTGGTACGGTGTGTTCGGTATCCCCTCGACGGCCAGCTCAAAGGTGAATTTTAGTGTCGCCAATCAAATCTTTGGGATGACCCCACTCCTCGAATGGGAGGAGCCCGTGCACTTGACCCCACGCTAAAATTCAGCTCTGGCCGTCGAGGGGATAGGAGTTCTTGCTCATTTATTACTTAAATAGGGTTAGTGGGGGTTCCAGGACTGCTGTTCTGTTCAATCTATCTTCTCATATTTCTTTTGGCTGCCCCCCTAATGTCCAGCCTTCCTCACTCGATCTTCCGTGGTGTCTCTTGTGGCCCTCCCTGGTCTTCCATGCTGCCAGCAATTGTTCGACCCCCCGTCCCACTTCGTTGATCCCGGGCCGCTTCCTCGTTCAGTCTGCAAAAGGTCACTCCAGGACACCCCACCAGACTGTCGTCTCCTTCTTCTGAATCTTCCTTCACCAAGACATGACACAATCTCGGCTGCATGCTGCAGGTGACCCGGGCGTCCGTTCCTCGCCGCCTTGCTTCCAGAACTGTTCGTGCACTGCAAATTGACTCGTGAATTCCGGGAGCACAAGAAGTCGTTGGTACGGAACCAGGGTCTCTTCAGTTACTAACTATTAATGTTCGTCGTTGCACGAAAAGCACTGACTGTCAGGATTCTGGAAGATTACTTGACATCCACCAATTTTCCAGTAAGCGTAACCCACCGACTGGATTGAATGTCAGATAAGTGTGCTAAACAATCGCTTTCAATACCAGAATCTTCAAAGTTCATTGAAGATTGTCAACTTTGCCATGATCTTGTTGTCTCGGACATAGCATGATACCGAGGAGCATGTATGGCATCAAGTGTCTAAATCAAATAAGTTATGGGGAGTGGGTCTCCACTACCCGTTCCAGAATGATTAATAGGTAGAGCAACTCAACACCGCCAGGCGAAAGGATATCACAGCCGCTCCCGTAGCCTTGTCTGTTTCATTGCCATGCCCAGGTCCAGGGACACCTCGTTGGGGGGCGGTGTCGCGATCGGACCAGCGCGGGATGAGGACCCGAGCCCCAGACTTCAGGTCGAAGTTTACGCAGGCAAGGTGGGGTTTCCTCTAAGCGTAATATTCTCCTGTACGCTCGTCCTCCTGCATGTGCTGACATTGATTGGGGGTGCGAGTCAGTGCCGTCGGTCAGGATAGCCGCGTCTTTCAATTGGCATGCAAGTGTGGCAACTGAACCAAAGTAATGCGCTTCCGCTAGTACGGCGGCCGGTTATTACCTGTCATAAGAGCGTCCTACCCGTCCCCTCTGCAATATATAAGTTCGAGCCCTGTTTCCTACTTAATAACTATGAATTATCTGACTCAACTACTGTTTCTCTTGTCTGTCTACACCCACAGCGATTTTTGCCTTCATTTTGTCTCAAACTCGATCAAGTTGTAGCAGTACCAGCGAAGAAATCACTTTGATGATGCCGCTTTCACCAGCCTCTACTCACATCACTCATGGCACAAGCACAGAGTATGTCACTTCATTTTGCTGCTGTTAATGAACGGCTAGCAGGCTGAAATGCTAACTTGAAACAGATCCCCACCTGACAATTCATCTGCATGTACCTCGAACTCGAACTTGAAGTCTTCCCTCGCCAAGAACATCACCTCACTACCCCTCCCCACTTCGACCAACGATTCTACTTTACCAGACCCCAACATCAGAACTTCGCCTTCCTTGTTGATAGTCCTTCCCACCTCTCGTACAATTAGCGAAAGGCAGAAACTCTGCTCAGGTCGCGTCAATTCATACTTTGCCGATCCCATCCACACTCTTCCTCAATACAAACGCAACACTATTCAGGCAGGTATGAAGGATCATGTCGAGGATATGCTCTCTCAGGTTGAGGCTTTGACGATGAAGATCAACGAGGACGACGCATGACGAAGCATGACGACGAGCCCAGGGTAACAAAAGTGGTAGACACGTTCTGCTCAGTCAGTGAGCATCCCAGATATCTGTATGGGGATACGAAGACAATGAAGAACTCGGTGGATGCGATATACTTGGGTGAAATCATGGAAAGACAGGTGATATAGCTATGATAATGAATGAAAACGAGCTGTCTCGAAAGTCTCTTGACCCAAACACCATGCTTTCAACATATACAAGTGACAATAGCATATAATCAGTTCAAAGAGATCAACAACGATAAGTATTCAAATGCGCATCCAGCCCATTGACAACGCATCATCAAATTGACCTGATCAGAATCTCACGATTCTCAGGTTGATTTGATGTCCTCCCGCGACCCTACTATGAGGCTCTGCTTACTCTTTCAACGTGACGAGATAATACCACTAGATACCATCCTGTAGAAGCAGATACTATCCGTTGTCATGCAGCGTTGTCAACGAAAGAATGAAGTCAAACTTGATTTTTTTTTATTTCGCGTACGCTAGCTGGCAACGACTTCAACAGCGCGTTAAACCTAGAACTGCAGGTCGCAGCTTCTGGTGAGAAGGAAAATTCTTCGATAAATAAAAAGGGGATGAGAAATGAGAAGTACGAAATAAGCAAAAGGGCCTCATAGTCATCGACGCATCATCAACACGACCTCGACGAACTCCGACGTTTCTCAGCACGACTTGTCACCTCCGGTGACCGGTGTGGGAGGCTCTGCTCTGTGACAGGGCAAAGATTCCGTGAATATTGCGTCTAATCATCGCTGACTTTTGGATCCTCGCCGTCGTTCTGATTGATGTCCTCCAAGCAAGGATGAAGTCAAAATTGAACTTTTGAGTTTAGCGCACGCCAACGAGCCGAGGTGGGACTAGCGCTAAACTCATTAGGCTAATTGTCCCCTATTTTAAGGGATCTACAGCGGAAGCTCCCCGCCAATGACAACCTCGCACCGGGGAGAGCATGAATGTCCGTGCTGAGTCCGTTCATCCCGTCCCGTCTACCTTCCTTGTCATGCGATGTGATGCGCTGTCAAACGGTTTGAAACAATCGAAGGTCGTCCCAAGCCTTTGGCTCGGCTGTTGAGGAAATTGAGCCTGTTGGTTGTAGACTGGAAGATCAGCCCGCGTTTTGACGTTGTACTTGGTCCTATGTGACAGAGCCTTCTTTTCTTTTCAGACGTTGCCGCTTTTTGGGGTGGAAGTATATTCCTATCACAAAGAAGCAGAAGAATTTAGTCACAATGATATCAGCAAGAGGGAATTATGAAGCCTCTATGCTTTATTGGTCCTAAATCATAAGAGGTGTCACATCCGGCTCAGCACTACATATCACACCTTAATCGAGAACAGCTCTTCGGTCCCGAGTAACAAAGTCAATTTCGTCGCAGATCTTCGCGAACGGCGTCATATGGAGAGACGTTTGCTGAAGGATGAGGCCAGGCTAGCTGACGCTATATCAAACACTTTGGGCGCAGAAATATGCGGTCGAGAAGTCATCAAGAAAGTGATTTGCAACTTCTTAATCTTGACGTTCCAGGCCTCCTTCCAGTCGACGACTCCCGAACTGGCTAGTGCCTGATATGCATGATGGGCGACTAAGGTTGATAAGACCGGCGTGTTGTGGATCCTGTGCGCGCCTTATCCCGTCCGAGAAATGATGCATCGGCGAGAAGAGAGAAAGAGAGAGCATGCATCCCCGGATAACTGGGTACAGCGGTCAATTGACGAGACACGGGGAACACGGAATGCCCCAAAGAGCTTAAGCTGCCTGCGATAGCCAACGCCCACGTCCACCACAACGGAAGGAAAGCAGGCGCAGCACATGCACTTTCCCGTAAGCGAGAGACTCCACATACATTAGCCGCAAGTGACGGGAAAAGCAAGGCGGGTGCGGGTGCAAGCGATACGGTGCTTCAGGAAATCGGTTGCGATCGAAAGGTGATTGGATCCTCTACCGCTCCCGTCTGCCTTTGTCGCGTTCGTCGTAAATGGCGGGATCCAACACGATGGGTCGGCAAGGCCAGCCAGGGCGCTGCCTCACCCTCCTTCAGGGATCCGCCGGCGCCATCGGCGGTGCACTGTGATGTGAATCAGATATTGCATGCCAAAAAAGGAAAGCTCTTAGAACCTGCTTCAAGACGCCTTGCAAACGTTCACAGATATAAGAACATGTCGAGTCCCCATTCTTTCACAGTGTTCAAAATCTACACAATCTTGTTACGATTGACAATAACTCCTATACAACTATACTTTGCTCCATCACGTGCATCCCCTTCATTCGTATCTCGTACATCCGAAACAGCCTCGTACATCTAGGACACTTTCAACATCCATCATGTCTACCAACACAAATGAAGCATCCCCCGCAGCTATTACGCATAAGTATGGATCTTCAAGCCATCTGTCAAGTCTCGGCCGACTGACAACACAGTCAATCTCCCCATACCACCAACTCCCTTTCCAACTCCTCCTCCAATGCATCCTCCCTCAAACACCATGTATCTTCACACTCTCAACTCAACGAAAAAAAACTCTACGAAGCTCGAATGACCTCATACTTCTCACCGACAAGCGGTTCTCTACCTCTATCTCAATATACCTCGTCTACGAAATCCGACTCTGCTCGTGCAAAGGATATGAAGGACTATCTCGATAGTTTGGACGGCATAATTTTCAAAGAATAAACTCTCCGTGGATGCAACAACTTACCAGCTTCGACGAACATATACTCGATGACGGAACACAATGGTGTAGGTCTCGATCAATTGAGCTTGCTTCTTGTTACTGATGAAACTTGCAGGAACGATCCGAACTATCAGTAGTGCGATCACTGATTGCCCCACGCTGAGACGACTTGGAGCTCTCGGGATTATCCCAGGCGATCCACTGTTCATGGGGGCACTGTAGTTGCCGAGCCTCGCGTAGTTCAGGGGTACGGGCTAAATCACGCGAGTCGCGGAAAGAGATGCAGATATTGGGTGGAGTCCGAGTCTCGGGCTATACATGTCCCAGGATGTAATGGAAGTAATTTGAGGCTTGAAGGGGTGGAGAAATGTAGTGGTTGTGTGCACATGACGGTCGTGGGATTGAGAATAGTTGGGCTTACACAAATCATTTAATCAATTGTCACTACGACTGTTCGGCTGCATGTTCGTCGGCGCATGAGAGAATAGAAGCCGTGTTATGATACAGGTGGTGATTCCTCAGGACACAAAAATCTTTCTAATCAAGCCCACCTTGTGCTTTCAGAATTTCAGAAATTCTGGTCGACCCTGGTCGTCAGTGGCTCCAGCTGCTGTTGCAGCACGCCGCAGGAAGAATTGGCGAGCGATCAGGATTTAAGATCGTGCTAGGATGAAACCAGCTCTAAGCTCGAAGATCTTAACCGCCTCAAGAATCCTCTCTTGCATTTAAGCTCGCGGATTTCAACCGTCTCCGAAACCATATCCTGCAGACGCACAGAGGAGAGCGAGAATCGACGCAGATGTCAGGACGTCCTTGGATGTTCTTGGGTCTGTAAGCTGGCATGTGTCTTCACTTCTTGAGCAATGATGCATCCATGAAGTGGTGATAAGGCTGGGTCGTTGGCGCTTCGTCTGCGCGATATGGCACAAACCATCTTTGACGATGTGAAGGCTAGAGATTTCGTACATTTCACGCTCACGACTTGAAAACATTTCCCCGAGTGTCCCGGATTCCTGGGTCTTGAGCCACGCCCCTCCACTAGTCTTTTATGACGTAACGCTATCGCCTATACATGTCGAATGTTTTAGAACGAGAGGACCCTAGACAGCCCCTGCCGCCGATCCACTGGGCACCATATCCTTCGGGAGGGAGCCTTACCGCATCACGCTACGACGTTCGACATGGCAAAATTTCAAGTCGCGGATGGGTCAGTTTGGCGCAATGTGCTTCGAGCCTTGTCATTATCGCTCACTAGAACATTTGGCTAGCGCCGTGCCAACCCCGCCACGACCCGTCCCCACTGCCAACCCTACTGCCAACAGCGGAAGGGCTTTGAGGGGAGACTGGAACAACAGGGATGGAGATCCTTCAGAATGTTTGTTCTACCCAATGGCGTTCACAGCCAACGCCTTCGAGTGGCATGAGGCCTACTTTCTAACCTTGTTTCCAATGGTCGAGTTGAGGCAGAGGGCCATGAATCTTTATCCCTCTACGAATCCGTCAAAACATCCAAAATAGGTCGGGGCCGCCCAGAGATATTGGAAAGCTTATAAGAATGTTTCCATTACCACCTCTCGATTCTAGTCCTCTCAGAAATATTCTCAATCAATATATTCAATCTACTGAGACAGAATCTGCTCTACCAGAAAGTCGCACAGGATCACGTGCTAAAGCCTCTTGCTACGTGCTTCATAAGTATTCAACACTACAACCTTCACTATGGCTTCTTACCCAGACTCTACCGCTGCAACTGATGGTTCGGCCACTGAGTATGCTCTATAACAAATGATCTATGCAACTCAAAGTCTTACTAATTTTAATAGTTTTCCACCTCTTCCAACTACCTCGACTTCCTCCTCCACTACCACCACTGAAGCTGCCACCTTCGCGTCCATGCTTGCTGCTATCAATGCGGCTTCCAATCCGCCTCATGCCCAAGCATCAATCCCGTCTTCATCTTCCAATACCCTCAAACTTCAGCACATCGCTTCCTGGCTCAACAACGCTGTCGAAGGTCACCCTCGCTTTACTTATACCTCCGATGCAATTATAGATGCTCATATCAAGGATATTAAGGAGTGCTTGAACACTTTCGATGATGTTATGGCAAAGAAGTAGTAGCTTCAAGAGGTTCTTCTCTTCCCAGCTCGGACGTTGACACCTTCATATTAGCAAAGAAAGAAGTGGGTGCACATGTTCGTTTTGCAATAAATATGCTGACACTCAACAAGATCTACAATATCACATAGTCGTCGGACAAGTGGCTCACGGCAGTTACTTCCACCTCTCATATGGTGGCTGGATTAAAAAGTGTCATCACATAATCGTTCAATATCGGATAGGACTCGCTTTAATTCACTACTACTTTTCCTTGAAATCTCTAATAGGAATTTTGTACTACTCAAGTCTTGGACACACTAATACAACCCTCTTCTCATCGGATAGGACCCTTTATTTTAGTGACGGCAAGTCAGTGCTCGGTCACGTATGTTGTACTCTGGCTTCAATCATGCTGAGGGGTTCACCGAAGGAGAATAAAAGGGAAACTGCATGTATCTCTAGCTTAGTGTGATGATTCTATGCAATACCTCTAGTCGTCACGCAGTCGATGGGTTTTGTTCGTATCTTAAACAACCAGGATCTCTCCACCCGCCAACGCTGCCATTGATACCTGTAGGCACAAGTTGGTAACGAACATGGGGACAAAAGTCCGTGCGTTCAGGCTGTAGAACCTCGAAATTAAAACTCTTCACATTAGGACTAAACTATCAACAACTCCACCATTATGGATCCTTTTACCACTCCACCTATGTCTCCACGTCTCCCAGGTGCAGAGATCAGAACCAAGCACAAAGAGGGCATACGCCGGCTCTTTAAATTCGCTAAAATAGGCCTGCAATAGCTCCAGGGCTACTACCACCTAGGAGACAGCACAGTTAGGAAGATCCTACTATACGATGTGCCTAAAAGAGCGCGCCCTACACGCACAGGGAGACCCAGAGAATCCCTCAATGAACAGGAGGTTAGAGATATTATTGAGTATATTTGCACCGACCATGCAACTAGAGTGCTGAATTGGATCCAAATACACGATGAATTGCAACTCTCTTGCTCTGTCAAGACCCTCAAACGCCGCTGCAAAGAAGCTGGATACTACTCTTGTATCTGCTGCCAAAAGCCCTACCTCACTAAGACCCAAGCCAATGCGCGGTAGCTGTGGGGGATAGCACACATGTTTTGGACTATTTGGGAATGGAGTCAGATACTATACTCAGATGAGGTCACATTTTAAGTTGGAGGGAAGAAATGCAAGCAGAGGTGTATTAGGAATAAGAAGGAACGCTGTCATCCTGACTGCATTTAATTCCAAATGCATAGAGGTGGCACTATTCATGTACACTTCTTTGGTGCTATAGGCTACGGATACAAAAGTCCATTGATCAACATTCATGGAACTGGGAAGAGTGGGGCATTTATACAAACTGATTACCTTGCTTAAGTACTCAAGCCTTATATTCAGGATTTTTTAGCTGCTTTTGCGGCTGTTTTGGGGCCTGGGAAGACCCCTCAGTTCATGGAAGACGGCAACTCTGCTTACGGCCACAAGACTACTAGCAATATTTGTGCTACTTGGCGTACTTCTATGGGTATTACTCTATTCCCCCATCCTGCAGTTAGCCCTGATATGAATCCTATTGAGAAGTGCTGGAGGAGAATAAAACAAGCTCTCTATAGGCGCCTAAGGCAGCCAACAACTGAGGTTCAAATGGTTGTAGCAGTATTAGAAGAATGGGACAAAATTCCTCAGGAATGGATCAATGGGCTTATTGAGCAGCAGGACTTCTGGGTACACGACTTAATTAAGCGATGTGGCTGGTCTACAGCTAATTAATTAATAAAATTCATGATTCTGATGCCCTGAACGCACGGACTTTTGTCCCCATGTTCGTAAGTAAGTATTCGTTCTGGTGCCTCCGTAACAGTGGATGTGGGTGACTTACAGTTCTTGTAAGCTTGGTACAGTAGTGATTAAGAAGTGACATCAGACGGGCCGTTCAGCGGATTCATGAATTGTTGTGAACTCTCAAGTGTTGCACAGCCTGCGATCCAGCTTATGCCATAATGGTAAGGCAGCTTCTTGGCAGCGAACCCGGCCGGATTGCAATCGATTGATAGAGTTAAAGACTTGAATGTATGGTCATTCGACTGTCTTTATGCATGGTGGCGATGCGACACTGCATGCCAAAGGAAATCCGCACCAAAATGCCACCAGACTTTCCGGAGAATCTGATTGGATGGAGTGTAAACCTTACCGATGTCAACAGATACAGGGCAAGACTTAGTGAGTATCTAGAGCTGAAGAGTAAAGTCAGGTCGCAATTCAAAAATATCAGAAGACTGAAACATTATTCCGACTTGAAGCTTATTACATCGCGCAAAAGCTTCAAGTTCCAATAATGGGAAATAATTCATGATTGGTGGACCAAGTATAGGATTGCTCGGTACCATAGGTTTCTCTCCTCTCCCCTTCGCGATGATTACTTCAGCAATCACCCCTTACAGCTGATATGGAAATGACCGTTATCTAAACAGCGCGAGGTTGATTCTGTCAATCGGACGATATCATGACCCCACGGTTGTGGCTTGGATCCAGTGGGGTGCCGCTGCAAAAGCAAAAGGAGCAGCCCCACCTCCCCCAAAGCCAAGACCCTGGACCGCTAGCCGCTGAAACGGCAAAGGCTCCGTATGACTTCGAAGCTCAGGCCGAAGGAGATTTGATCTTCACGACGGGAGAGGTGATCGAAATATATTGAAATATAGATATTGAGACCGAATGGTGGATTGGGAATATTAAGAGAAGACAAGGACAAACCCCGCATCCCACCGAAATAAGTGTAGCGGGGTCGAATTGATTTGCTCACCTACGGTGCACAAAAAATCCCACGGACTATGGCTCACTCGAAGATCCAGTTGGCCCTGCGGCGCATCACATACGGATCCACCAACGGACGCCTATGGAATTCCTGGAACGTTCACGCTTGGCAATGTCTTGGCAAAAGCTTGACTGGTTTGGTGGATTTCTTGATCAGGCTCGCAAAAGGCTCGGGACTCTTGTGTTAATGTGCCTAAGCTGCCATTGGTGGTGACATATCCCAACAGCCGTCTCCTCGTCATGACCCCGAGGCTCAGGGCCCGAGCTTGCTCATGTCTTCTTGTGATCCCTGTAGCCTCTCGCTCCTATCCCTGCTAATCTCTCCTGTTCAGATGCATTATGCCGAAACAGGCGTGAGTCTAGCCACCTTGCAATTGCAGATGCAGCAAGCCTTTTCCTTCAGCTGTCCAATACACCGGTGAGCGGCAGCAAGATGAGCTGCAGTTGCTCTCTTCATAGTCCAACTGCCCCTCTCATCCCTGTCAGCCTCTCCCCTCATCCTTGTAAACTCTCCTCTCATCCTTGAAGCTCTCGAATCCCCTTCAACGTCGATATTTTTTGTGGCCGCCCAGATACATGCGAAGCTTATAAGAATGCTCCTATTCCCACCTCGAGTCTCTGTTCTTTTCGGAAAGATCATCAATCGTTGTGCTCAAACTCTTGAACCAACTTCATCAAAAAGTCACAGAGCATCACGTGCTATAGCCTCCTGCTACTTCACATACTAACTCCACCATGGCTGCCTATCTGAACTCAACTGCTGCGACTGATGGATCTGCCAATGAGTACGTCTCTCGTAATGCTACCGTCTCTTGACCGAAAGTCTTACTGAACCTTATAGTTTCCCTCGTCTTCCGTCTACCTTGACTTCTTCTCCTACTCCTACCACTGAGGCTATCAAGTTTGCCTCCATACTAGCTGCTATCGATGCAAATTCCCCTAACCTTCATGCTCAACCATCAACCTCATCCTCATGTGCCACTCCAAACACTCTTGAACTTCCGCGCACCATCTCATGGCTCAACAACCCTGTCGAAGGTCAACCTCGTTACACATATACTTGTTATGAAAGTGTGGATGCTCATATTAAGGATGTTGCCGAGTACTTGAAATCTTTCGATGATATTATGGCGAAGAAGTAGTAGCTTCAAGAGGTTCTTCTCTTCCCAGCTTGGACGTTGACACGTTCGCATGAGGAAAGAAAGAGGTAAGTCAGCATACTCATACTTCATATGAGAAAGTGGGACACACTGACATTTTAAAAGGCGACAATCTATCCATAGACCAAAGCCAAGCTTACGATCGTCGATGAGCCAAAGTCATGAGGACTGTCGAGGTCGTGTCGAGCCACGCTTCGATACACAGAGCCATTGTCAGGAGCTCATCGAAAACCAGTTTGGGTGGTTGCACCACGAACACAACGACGCTGAGGGTCAATGCCGTGTTTATTGTTTTGTACATCGGTCAGATACTAAAGAGGCCCTTTACCAATGTTGAAGTCAGCGCAAGAGTTTGACCATACGATAGATATATTACACTCAAGTAAGATGAGGGGTTCGTCAAGAAAACAGAGAGTAGTTGAAGCATTAAGAAGCATCCAATGTTCCTCCTCGATCTCGGTTTCAATTACCAGGGTTGTGAACAAACATAGAATGCATGGACTTCGGGGAAAGTAGACGCAAAATAGTGTGCAACATAGATACAAATTGACAGCCGTTTTTCATCCGTTCGGAAAGCCTCCCATTAACACTGAGATGGAGCATAGCTCATCAATAGTACTTTCCTCTGCGACGAACGTGATGTCTCTTTCACTTGAATGTAGAGAGTATTACGTCTTGCCAGCCAAGAACCTTCTGGAACCTGCCTCACCAGTTGGAGAGAAGCTCATAGATATCCGTGCAACCGTGATTCCTTGCACAATCAGTGGCCGAAAACCCATCGGGACTAAGGTTCTTGTCCGCCCCTTCATCTGAAAGAAACTTCACGATCTCTATCTTTTCCCAACGTACAGCACAGAGCAGAAGCGTTCTGGGGAAGCTCCCGGGACGGCCCATCCCACGGCAATGCCTTCCCGTTTTGGGTAGCACAACGTTGACATCCATTCCTTCTTCGATTAGGAACTTCACAATCGGAAGACCACCAGGTCGCTCCATTGCGAACATTGCAGCTTTGGGATCGAGCTCGGCTCCATGAGAGAGTAGCAACTTGAGGATTGCAATCGCCTTGTCTGGATCGTTGTTGGTTGCTAGCATAGGCAGGTTCCATCCTCTCGCGCACGGTATACTAGGATCTACACCATGGTCGAGGAACCACTTGACATGTTCTTCGTTATATACTGCAGATCTAGTGATTGTGTCAACGGCGGGCCTATGTCTCTAGAAGTTTCTCCACAACATACCTTAGGGCTATATCTCCAAACTCTTTCGAATTGATGTCCCAGCCCTGGTCGATGAATGCTTGCCACGCAACAAGATCTTTTCTCATCATGGCACTACGAAAAGCAGAGTGGTTGACTTTGGCCCCACGTGCAAAGAGTGGTGCCATGGCTCTAATGTCGCCGTCTGGATCGATTGACGAACCGAGTGCTAGGTTGAGATCGTCTTGCGATAGACCAGGACTTGTCTCCAGTATTTCGTTGACCTTGTCAAGCTTCTGCTCGTAGATAGCATCTTCGAGTACGTTTATCAAGGCTGTGAGCTCAGACATGGTAGATGTAGCTTGTATATGCGACGGTGGAAACGAGAGGGAGAATAGTTTAGTTAATTGAATGTTGGAAATCACGTGGGGTTGTTGTATCATGCCATGGTTACCTAAAGGCACCTCTTGCAACGATTTTTTAAGGAAATAGTAGACCACGGAAAAGGTTTCGATTTACCAAGGAAAAGCCATTACGATAGCCTACAGCGACACTGCTCCCAGTGAGCTAACGCCAGCACGAAGGCGCTAGCCCCGGCGTGATCGATACAACTCGATGCGTCCTAAAGGACGAACACACCGAAAAGGGAGAGTTGAGGTTGACAACTTGGCACTAATGTGTGTGGCTTTTGTGCAGCAAAAATTAATCCTAATTTTCTCTCCATATTCCATACTTCTTGAGCTCTGCTACAACTACATTGCTCAGCATCTGTCACTAACTATATCTCAGTGGGTTTAGAGTAGTGCTCTCAGTGCTGTACTCTTAGTGCACTTAGTGTCGCGTACCCTTAGCGCATTCGGTACAATACCTACCCAGGTACTCATAAACGCATTCAGTTTCCGGGTGCAATCTACAACTTATATTTCTAGTAGAAGTATGAACAAAGTTTCAGTGTTCGAGATTTAAAAGCAGTAAAAATAATCCTTTGTCCAATTTTTTCCATAATAATTCGTGATATCCTACACTTGCCGAAGATATGCTTAACAACACTAAGTAATTTAGACACCCGCCGCTACCAGATGATATCATGTTAGGAGCCGCAGGTCAAAACGTCACCTCTTAAGTAACACCATCTTATAAAATGCTGGCGCCCACATCCATAATTGGAGTTGAATCGTTATTCATCAGTTCACTACAACAACATGGACACGCATCATATCACGGAAATGGAGATTTTGCCGAAGCAAGGTAGGAACACAACTGCAATATATTTCCAGACGCTGAATACTTCAGATCTTCCTAGCTACACCGAAAATATAGACCTGGAAGCCAATCAAAGACATGATATATCACCACCAGCATACTCTCTAAATGATCCTTGGCTGGGAAAGGATCCTTGGTCGGGACTCATTGTGCAACAGCGGAATCGAACTGGATGGCCAGTAGGAAATATCACCTTGGACTGGCCGTATGCATTATCCCGAAGACGCTCCACATACTGGTTCAGAGATGCTCAGGGTCAATGGCACCCTACGAACGCAGGTTTAGAAGCGATACGGAATGGTGAAAGAGTAAAACAATTCCACGCAGATCTGCACCAGTACGCTATGGCTCGACAAACAACTTGGCTTGGGAAAATCAAAGTGTAAACGGAGGTCACTTTGAAGAATGTTTGGAACTATCGCTCTAGGGGTTCCACATGTGATGTGCTGTTAGAGGAGTTCATTGGACCTGTCGTGAGAGGGGATGAGTGTCGGTTACATAAGGGTTTGCGGTGCTTCTGCGAAGCCTACGGTTGTGCTACGAAAGGTGGACTGAAAACAATCGATTTCAGAGGTGTCATTCTGGCGAACCTTGACCAAGCCGCAAGTCAAGAACTCGAATGCAGTGTACACTTCACGGGCTCATGTTGGTGTTATACGTTTGAGGAAGACGGAGTTCTGTGGGTGGTTGATAGCAAGAGATCACGGATACGAAAGTTTGGCATGGTGGGTCCTTGGGTTGATATCGTCTAATCAATCACTTAACGCTGTTGCTGTAATATAATTTGTGTCATCGATGCTAGGTCCAGAGACTGTGGACTGAGTGTGACGTTTCTCAATCATATCCACCATGTGGGATAACTAGACGCGCACGCGTACTTGGGTTATTCTTCGCCATCCTTCAACTTTTCCAATGTTCTATTACTTTCAAGAACCAACTGAAGTCATTAATGGTTGCGTGAAAAGGTCAAAAGAGATGATGGTATTCTTGAATCACGGTGTTACTCGTATGTTACGCGTTCTCACTTCTGCGCGTTCGACACAATATTCCAGGTGAGCCTACTCCGGAAAGATGTTTCACATGTATGCTAAAGATCAACGCGAAACGAGTCAGATAAATGCAAAGACTTTGCTCGGTATCATCTGCAACCTGTAGTATTGAACACTCCATGAGCGTTGGAACTCGTAAAGATATATCAAGAAGTCAACGGGAAGCGATGTACGCGCATAGATATCACGTATTTCTTTTCAAATATTTTCTCATGAATTGCTGCATTACACAAAGGGAATTCTTGAGATAAGCCCATAGAAGACTTGATAGAGCAAATGCAGAACTTGTGGAAGATGCACGCGTGCGAGCGACCTTAGTGTTGCAATAAATACCTTACGGGTCCATCGAAGGTGATCTGACATCCTCGCTTGACTCTTGATCTATAGAAAGAGCGCGAAAATGCACTTCGCCGTGGGTTCTCATTGGCTCCCGTTGGAGAGGTCACAGATCACTGATTGTGAGACCATACGGTGGTCTAGTACTTATACTTCCCTTGGCATGGTAGTCAACGCCTCTTCTCAAGCACACATATCCGAGTCTCATTTCTCACACGCGCACACACGTCTCTTCCAACGACCTCAACTTCTTTCCCTTCAACGCCCTCCTTCGAAGTTCCTTCATAAATGTAAGTATCAACTCCACTCCTAACTTGAGAATCCCCAGACTCGATTCCCGACGCGTCGAAATCAGTTAACTCTCACGCAGTCAAGAACCATGTCTTTCCTCTCGGAATCATCTTCTGGTCGCGGCGAGTAAGTGCTTCATCCCCACGAGATCTTGTCAATTTGCTGCCAAGACTCATCAAACTCAAGGTTGCTAACCTTAACCAGGAACCACGAACTCCAAGAGTACCGGACCCATAACTCGAATGAAGGCATAGGCGACTAGTACCGACGCCTACTCCCTGGTCCAATGCGTCCTCTGTCGCCACTGAGGCCCACCACCTTCTTCGGTCGTCTCATGATGGCCTTTCTTACACTTACTAGCGCAGGTCTCATCATCAGAGACATAAAGGCTAGGCTTGGTCACTTGAGTACATCTGCATTCTATACCGCAGGCATTGGTGCTGCCTTCTTAGCACTGGGATTCAACACTTATCGCGAGGACGGAAAGTTCCTTCACCATGTGGAAGCTGCTCGGTAAGTTGAATACTCTATGAAATATCCCTGAGATGTTAATGAAAAATTGCTGATAACATCTTGTATTATAGGAGTCTTTTCGCTTTGTCAACTCTTTTCGGCCTGCTCACTGGGCTCGGTTGCGGATTCACAGCCAATGTTCTCCCAACAGAAGCGGGAACACTCGTTCCGAAAGCTTTCCCATGGGCTTACCGCGTCTGGTTCTGCTTGCTTTCCGTCGCTGGTGCACTGTTCCTCGCAGGCCTTTGCATTTGGGTCGGAGCAGAGAAAGGCACTAGTGACTACAGCTGGGTTACAGTGGCAGTGGTTCTGATCTGTACTTTTCTCTTCATACTCATGCTCATCACCTTGTGTAAGTCATGATCCACATCTATGCCTCATAAACTAACAAATGGAAGCATGGCCTGATATCGAAAACTGGGGATCAACTCCTGTGCCGATGTTCTCGCCTTCTCTACTCATCCCACGAACTCGCGCCTCACTGACACGGGAAGAAGTGCAGGGATCGTTGGAGTAAAGGTGTCAGGATACTGGGGGACTGCGGGACCGACTTGAGAATGAGCGAACTTGTGGCTTATTGACTTGAAAAGATGCCGATGTAGAATGGGGACAGGGTAGACAAGGCGCTTGCCGCAAGTAGCTGAAGTATTGAAGAAAGACTTCTAACTTTGTATGAAGATGCTATTCATCTTGACTTAACAATGCGCAATATACTTCTCCGCGACTTACGTTCTCGATGTGCCAGCTCAAATGCAGTAGTATAGTTGATATTCACCAGAATACCGAAACAGAAGACGGAGGAAGGGAAGAGAGCAGTATGCAACGTGAGACTCAAAGGCTGACCCTTTCAAAGGCTGGCTGAAGGATGAACGACTGAGAATTTTTTCAGTTTGAACGAAAAGTCACCTGACTAGTGGTCCACTCCTTCTACTACATGCAAGTGAACGTCTTATAACGAAAAGTGAGACTATTGGTCCAATCCTTCTACTACATGCAACTAAACGTCTTCTAAGCTCTCCTCCACCAGATACAGGGATAGTGACTCATGATTTCGAGATGGTAAAACGTGTTCACAATACTTTTGTTTACATGCTACTCCTATCTTCATATGCCACACGAACTTAATCGAAGTCTCTTCTGACCACCTAGCTGCTATGAAAGAGAAGCCGAATGAGGGAAACACTAAAAATCTAATGGTACGGAGACATCAACAAAGAACATAGTAGTATGCAAGAATGTTCCATGGGAAGGACCAACAGCGGAAGGAGGAAGAGGTGGCACTTGCCAAAAGACTGGATGGGCGACATAGTACCGAATTGGACGAAGCATCTAGCCTCCTTCGAACACTCAACAGGGGGTCGAAGTCCTGAACCCTCGCGTGCGAGGTGATTTGAACCAGTGTCACCTCGAGTGATGTGGGTCTGGTTCGTAGATTCAAACCCCACGCGACTTCGAGGTCAGACCCAGGCCCTATGAAGTAACGCAATGCCAGCGCCCAGCTTTCCCGTAATATAACTCACCCTGATTGACATGCCAAAAAGCTGCCCCCACGAATCCAGCTCATGCCTCTGACCCAATAGTAAAATCAAATAGACCTGCCACATTCTCCTCGGGTCGCCCCATCCAGCCTCGAAGGCCGCTGGATAGGAGTTGTGGGGTGTGATGTACCCGGGTCCTTGGTTATAGTAGGCCTAGCCTTGACGGGTGCCTGTGCCTACGAATAAAGTAGGCCATGACTTCGGTCCGACCACAGATGCACCTCGAGCCTTATGCAGAATACATGTTTTGAGTAGTCGTTTGATTGGAGCCAAGGAATCTTGAGGTTCTTTTCCAATCTGACAACAGATGTACCTCGGCCCTTGTACAAACTCGATGATTCGAGGAATAGTTTGATTGGAATTACAAGAATCGAGATCGTCCTCGAACAGAATTTTTTTGTCCGGCCATCTCCGTTAATTACGCAAACAGTAGCAGCGGAATTGAAAGCAAGATCTTACTCGGCCGGCGAAATACTTCTAAGCAACAGATGCAACAAACAAAGTTGACGAACAGTGTTCATGAATGAACAAAGTGACGTGGAAAATTCGGAATTTCTCGCACACGAAGAACATGAAAGCATGAAAGAAACCGCCAGCAGATGGACTCAAGCTTGATTGTGTGGCGCGTGTTGTGCATGTGAGGGGAATAAGGCTAAAGTTCGCTGGGGTCAGCCACACCGAGTGCAACAACACCAATGAGCCATGCAGTTTAGAGACTGAAAATGCCTCAGCCACAGCCCCACACGGTCGCAACAACACCAATTGTTTGTGCAGTTGAGAGACTTGGTGGTCATCAGCCACAGACCGCCACTTCTTTTGGCCACTGCAGCCGAGTAGTCGGGACGTTGTTGCTGCAGCACGCGGCTGCAGTGAACAGTGAAGCATCCAATCTCAAAACGACAGAGCTGGATTTTCCTCTCATTGCACTGTGTGCATGAACGTAATTGAGCCAATCCTGCAGCGTCGAATCTTTCCAGCACCCGCGCAATATCCTCACCTGCCGGATGGGGCACACTTGGAGAAGACCTTGATATTGTGACTTTCGATCTGGATGTGCGCCCAGGAAATATGTATAAGAAATGAACCTCCTCAAAACATGAACAAGTCTTCCTGGCATTATTATTTCTTCTAGCTTGGCGTATCGAAAAATCGGTCGCGCTTCTGATACGCGCTTCTGTTTTATTTCATACTTAGTCATAATCATCTCCTCAGGCTCTTCACTCACCATGTCCAACTACCCAAGCTCCACCTGCGCCACTGACGGATCATTTGATGAGTACATCACCCACATTTTGTCCCACATCACTCCTCAGCTAACGCCCCTAGCTTTCCACCTCTACCGGCTGTTCAATCTGTCACTGCGAAGCAGCCTTATTCAAACGACTCTACTGCAGCCAGAGCACTCGCGACTGAACGCATCAATACATACCTCAGCAATCCAGAGGACAGCCAACCTCGATACCAATACACAACAACAGTGACAAGCAAGGCTGCACATACCAAGGACATGAAGGCTGAGCTTGATACATTCGAGAAGAAGATGGACGAGGCAAAAGACTGAGACTAGAGGCTCTGAAACATAGAACATCCAAGACTCAAGACATTTAGTGAGGGGCTTGGCGATGCAAGTAAGTCAACTCCCTGCCAGACCGTTAATGCCTAATACCACTCTGTCTTCTCGAGGTATCGAATGCCATCTATCCGATGTATTTCAGGTCTAAAACAAAAACATCTGACTAAGAGTTCTATAACAGACGTACTAAGAAAAACACCGTTCAAGACCAGGCTTGAACGGAATACGCAGATACGTTTCGATGTTCCTCAACATTGACGCAACAATTTAGCCTCCGCCACTCGCCGGAACGATATCCCACATGAACAGCTTGCACTCGCATCTGTTCACAGTTGCCTCCAAGTCCAATGCTAGGTGGGATCTGGTCGCACAGAAGGAGATGAAGTAGAATAAGGGGAAAGTGAGAGAGAAAGGATCAGATTGACAGAAGATGGCCGCATGAGCAGATGGCAGTTATGATTGAAGCAGTAAAGAATAGAAAAGCGATGCATCTTGACTTCCACGCTGCAATGTTCCCAAAAAAGAAAAGAGCAAAACGCTTCCTTCAGCTTTCAGATGCTTTAAGGCTCAAAGGTCAGAGTGAAAGGCTCACAACTTGAACCTGATCTCGTCCACTAACCAACATTATCATTAAACGTTATGCTACTAGTTCCCGTATCCAAACTTCCATACCAGAACGCCTTCGCTAAATCGAAGAGAATAAGACTATCGTGCTCCAGGAATGTTGAGAGTGTAAGGTAGATCACCTGGTGTATTCGACCTGCTTAACTTGATAACACTACTCTCACTCGTCGACCTCAGACTTTCGCTCGAACTGCTCGCTGCATATGGTCTTCGAGTTTGGGCAAAAGTGTTCATGCTTGGCGATCTTGATACCACACGCTTCTTGCTTCTTGGTGTAGCTGGAGCTGTACTGAATTCTTGTCGCTTTGATGGTGTGGTATCTGTATGTCGTGATGGAGCTGTGCGGATAGTCCCTTCATGACTACTCACGCTACGATTTGGAGATCTGCTGCGTGGAGTGATTGGAGTTGTAGAGGAACCATCATCATCGATATCACTGTCTACAATATCTAGACTTGCAAGAACAGCTGGACCCAAGGTATCCATGTTCCTCAGCAACTCTGCAAAATGTCCCATGAGATCTCGAAATTGTTGTTCTGCCAACAGCCGCCCTGAAAAACGTGCGTATTCATATTGAGTGAGGAACTCAGCCGTCGCAGCGGGTTCTGTGAGGACTCCCATACTGGAAAGCTGACCAATGTAATCTCGAAGACCCATTGCTGCTGGCCTCTGCAATAGTTCTACCACCCGAGCATCTGGAAGAGGAGGATCGGTTTGAAGGTTTGTTGGTGCTAGGGAAACTGCTCTAGCTTCGATAAGATGTGGCAATTCCAGAATAACAGTTGTGTATTGTAAACTTGGTAAATCTGGTGATGTTGGCGATGACCAACCATTGTGTGAGATATCTCCCCAAACTGGACGTGGAGGCGGTATTGTCACGACTTGTTCCTCCGTCGTATGGGTCCGGTGAAATAAGCCGTGCTCTTCCTTCACAGGCTCCTTCTCTGCCGAAACAGCCACAGGGTCTTTGGTTTCCGGCTCGGACACAATAGCGGTTGGTTCTTGAGGTATACGCGGTCTGGAATCCCATGCAATTGTCGCACTTCTGTTGAGTTGAGCAAGTATCATTTTCCTGACCTTCTTGTTTACTTCTCCCTTCTCGATCGGTATCCAATTCTTTGGTATCGCTTTAAGGACCGTTCTATTCGTATAGATTCTCAGGAAGTAGATGAAAAATGCCGCGGCGGCCGTAAGAGCGTAGCAGCCAGCAATGACGAAAACATTGTACAATTGATCATTGCTCAATGCTTGTCTGATAGCATCGCCTGGAGTGATGACTAACCCCACAATGAGAATTAGAGTGATAAAGGCGAATATGCCGGTGTACCACCATCGAAAAAGTGTATGTCTGGTCATCGTAGTAACATGGTCTGCAGAGCCTGGATGCTCAAGCAGGCTTCGAGGTCAAACTTCTCATCGACAGGGCTTCTCATCGATGAGGAGAGGGTCCGTGAATCGGTGGCATTCGCATACAATAGCCGTATTAACGTATTAGGTGGTAATAACCATAGTCGCGGATGCGTTGATGCGCATACGGTGACAACGAAATGCAAGATTCAGTGAAGTCGAAAATGGAAGCGATCACGCTAAACCTAAAACTGACAGCTTCCAGCTTTGCCCCGACCTCTGCCTCACTGTCAGCTCCGAGTGGTGCAAACTTTTTTTCTTGAATGCTTAATTGTCCTGCTGTTAGGTATGTGATGACCTGCTTGTTACGGAATGGAAGAAGGCTATTGGATCAAATCCCGACATAATTCCTAACAATATCCAACGCCTCAAACTTTTCACCCACAGATAGGAAATCGCAGACCCTCTTATCTAGACGGCGGGACCATCCTAGACTTCACGGAACTCTTCTTCGGCCCGCCTGTCTCCAATCATTGTACCCACGTGCAATCCCAGCTATCTTCCTAATCTTCGCCGTCTGTTTCGACGACGAGGATGTAACGTCCCAGTCTGCATCTCAGATTCTGAGATTCTGAGTTCTCACTTGGTAGAGGGTCACGCGATGTGGCTATATCTCACCTATTGGCTGTTTTCCCAAGCTTTCTTATCAGCCATGAATGAGGTCAGAGGCACATCGCAGACAGCCATGCCGTTGGTGTACATGCGCCATGACGGTTGGATAGACATTTCTTTTTCAGATTTTGGGGTCTTTCATCGAGTTTGTGGCCCGTGAACCTACATAAAAACTCGGAATGGAGGGGCTGGAGTGGCACCCGCCAGGACCCTTGTTACGGAGGTTCACACAGTGGGGTACCGCAAGCCAAGTGGGTTGCCTTGCCGGGGGCCAGTCAAATCGATCTGATTCCAAGTGACTTGCACTGAATCGATGCCGAACTGGCAATCCAAAATGCTGAATGGCGCAGAACGATCTCCCAAGCTACAACCAGATGAGTCTAAAGATCCAGCATGCTGATCCCAGCAGACCACGTAGCCTATCAACAGAATTCGTTGTAGGTCTCGACCAGGTTACAACTTCTGTACTTGGATAGTATGCATGCAACCACCATAGCTTCACTCTAATCCCCGCAGTTTATCGGCTTCGCCGCGGCCAATTGTGCTGGAAACCTTTTCTCGAGATAAAGGTAGCTTGATCCTCCATTTCCAAAATTTCTCTGTTTCCTACTGTCTGTTTCTCCGTTGGAACGAATTCAGGATTGGGATATTTGAAATCGCAAATCAAGATGTCTGCCGAGCACAGCCCAGCTCTTGCGAGCAGTGAGAAAGGACACGAGAAGTCTGCCACGGCAGGACCAGACGTTATCCTCGATGATTATTCTGCTGCAGAAGGTTCCGACATTCTTGCTCTTCCAAATGACTTAGCACTCAATGCCAAGATACATCTCGTAAACAATGCAATTGACGAAATTGGGTGGACAAATTATCACTGGTGAGTTCTATGCTTTGTGGCATCACAGAGAGCTAAGCAAGGCTCACAGGAAGCTCTTCGTTCTTAATGGATTCGGTTATGCAGTAGACTCCCTCTGTCTGCTCCTCCAATCGATCATTGCTACACAAGCTGGTTATGAGTTTACTCCATCATATTCACGCGCTCTCACGGTCGCTGTCTATGTTGGTATGCTCTTTGGAGCTCTTTTCTGGGGCATCAGCGGAGATATCATTGGCAGAAGATTCGCCTTCAATACCTCGCTATTTCTCTGCTCCATGTTCACCATTATTGCTGGTGCCGCCCCGAATTGGGTAGCCCTTGCAGTTTTCATTGCTTTGCTTGGATTTGGGGGCGGCGGAAATTTGATTATGGACACAACCGTCTTTATCGAATACTTGCCTTCGAACAAGCAATGGGTCTTGACTTGGTTGGCTGCCTGGTGGGGATTAGGACAAGCAATTGCGGGCTTTATTGCCTGGGGATTTTTGTGTATGTCACCTTCCTTCATTCCTATTTTCACAGCTAACACCTTCAGCACCTTTAAAGTGGAATTGCCCCGATCCTTTTGACAAAGCCGGCGTCAGGACATCTTTCTGCCATAAAGATAGCAACATGGGATGGAGATATGTGATGTATACCAGCGGAGCGCTTGTATTCGCCATGAGCATTGCTCGAATTACAGTCATTCGCCTCAAGGAGACGCCCAAGTACCTTCTTGGAGAAGGAAAAGACCAACAATTGGTAGCAGATTTCCATGCGATGGCAGCGAAGTATAACCGACCCTGTTCAATCACGATCGAAAAGCTTGACGCTTGTGGAGTCATCAACTCCGCCCATGCCAAAAACGCGTTCTCAATCGGAGAGTTGACAATCCATTTCCGGGGATTGTTCGCTACGAAAACAATCGGATTATCTACAGTGCTGATTTGGTTGTCGTGGACCCTTATAGGACTAGCCTATCCTTTATTCTACGTGTTCCTCAGCAGTTACCTTTCATCTCGTGGAGCGGACTTTGGTAATGTCTCAACCTACGATACCTGGAGAAATTATGCTTTGGTCAACATCAGCGGAATTCCTGGTCCTATGTTAGCAGGTTACATGTGCAACTTCAGACTCCTTGGACGAAAATACACGATGGTTATCGGTGCTCTGATCACCATGGTCTTCTTCTTCGCATACACCGCAATCAGAAATGAATCAGAAAACGTCGGGTTCAGCTGTGCAATCGCCTTTTGCCTGAACATCTACTATGGCACGTTGTACGCGTACACACCGGAAGTGCTTCCATCTGCTCATCGTGCTACTGGAAATGGCGTAGCCGTTGCCTGCAACCGCATCATGGGAATTGTTTCTGCAATCGTCGCGACTTACGCCAATACCGAAACATCAGTTCCTATCTATGTCTGCGCTGCTCTTTATATTGCTATGGCTGCAGTTGCCGTTGCATTCCCATTCGAGCCATATGGCAAGAGAAGTTCATAATAGGCACAGGCTTGGAGGATACTTATTCTAGATACCCGTTCGCACGATATGCACGCTTGTTTAACATAAGCTACGAATAATGAGAAATGAAGCTCTACTATTCTTCAACTTTGTCCCTAACCCGACAGTTTGGTAATGAGAAGTTTTGATACTGGTGATTGAAAGCACTCCCCAAAAACATGAGACGACACTTCTCTCAGTGACCCTGAAAATCATCACGTTGTTTGAGCTGCAGCATCCCGCGAGAATTCTCCTTCGGGACGCTGATCTTGTAACTGCAATTTGAAGCTTCCATTGATCTAGGATACTTTGAAACTTCAAAATATCAACAAGGCACAAGCCTATTGCAGTATGCATGAAAATGTGTACGAATCTGTACATTGGTAACGTGAATCTCCAACTCAGCTATTTTTGGATCACTAGGATCCTTGAACTTTCGCGACTAACTAACAAAGGTCTTAAGATGCTGATCTCCCTAACAATTTCGACCATACCAGAGCTGTACAGTTCTGGAAGGATTCTTGTACAATTTATATCTCTATTCATTGATGGGTGATGCGAATATTATTGTATTGCTGATTCCAAGGCCCGCCTTATCTTAGCAATCCAACGTCACTTGTCTAGCTATCGAAAAAAGGGTTGAAACAAGCATCTTCACATGCTCCCCATCTACTCCACCTTTTTTCCCTGGCAGACAATTTCTCCTCGATAGCTCTCTGGATTTTCGAATCATTGCTCTTCCCCGCTGCCTGGCCAAGACATCGAGTCTCGAGTCATCGCGAAACAACATGCCACGAGTCAATTGATCTAAGCCGACCTGATCGCGACAAATTGGCTGCATCCTCAACGGGGCCATCAATTGAGTGTTGAATATGTTTTCGTATCTGCGACCACATCATAAGCGCACGCCTTCCAATCCTACGTCGCCCGCGGAGCAGTCACATTCCTTCGAATCTCCTCTTCACGACCACGGTCATCCTCCACGAGATGTACTTCCTCCCGAACCAACGCGTCCTCCGCCACCTCCATTACCCCCCATAGCACGCGTCTCATCCGCAGATTCAGAAGAAGACTTGAGAAGTGGCAGATTTAAGAGGGATCCAAGAGCACAGAATGTGGACTTTCAAAGGGATAATACGCGACCTCGAGATATACATGCGTTCAGCAATCACCAAAGATTACCGTATGCAGGAATGCAGCGACCAGAATCAGCTGGAAATGCAATCCCTTCGAATTATACCAGTCAACCCAAGCCCACTTTCGAGTTGACATCTCGGCCAAGACCTCCAGATTCCGGACAGACATTCGCAGATCAGAATCGGCCACAAGGCAGACGACCGAATGGCGCAAGGTTACCAAGTCCTCCACCAGCTCCTCCAGTTTCTACATTTGAACCAGTTCAGCAACGATCTGGAAAGGCGAGGCTAAATCTTTTGAACCCGATGTCACTACTTGCACGTCGAAGAACATCACAAGCAGTTGCACAATTAGCACCAGAGTCACTCGTGTCGAACAGAGGGAATTTCTCTGAGACCTTTGACCCCAGAATTCGAGGAACGGTTGTCCATGATTTCAGTGCACCACGACCTCGAAGGAACGTGTCCTATAACGATGTCCGAGAGGATACCACTGCCCCCAAACAATTTCAAAGAAGTCCTCACGGAGATTTGCAACCTTCAGATGACAATGCCACTAGTCCGTGGAGTGGCGGGAACCACACACCAGTTTTCACGGAGAATTTCGAAGAAGAGCAATATCCTGCGGCTGGCCCCCATGTACGAAAGGCCAGTGACTTGACAGATCTGCCATTACCTCAACCCCCATACGCTAAAGGCTCTCAGCAAGTAGCTGATCCGCGTGCGGCTACAAAAAGCAACGAGATTTCTCAAAAACAAATCCAAGATGTGCGGAGGTTAAGTGCACGGAAGCCCGTCCCAGGATTGCCTCCCCCAGTCCCGCCGAAGAATGAGGGACAACCTGAGCCACGACGCATCTCAATAGACCCGGGGGCTACACCTCCCAAGCCGGCCTCGTCGAAGAAAGGTCGACCGCGGGGTGTCTCGGAGGTGTCGGCTAAGGATGGCATTCCGAAACATATGAAGAGCACTTCATCACGATTCAGCTTCGATATGATTGGTGCTGCTGAACAAGAAAGATTATTAGAAGATAGACATCGTCAAAAAGCTCTGGAACGAAAAGCGGAAAGTGCAGACGAAGATCGGTTGGAAGAAGAGTTCGAAAATGATTATGATTACGATAACATGGATGACGATGATGGGCTGGAAGAACGAATACCAGGCGTCAATGCAGACCTTGAAGACGAGGACGATCCCTACGCGGACCTCGAAGAGCCCATACCGGGTATCAACACAGAGCTGGACGAAGAAGAAGATCCGTACGAAGTCCCTCAGGACGACGAGCATCTTGGTGGTTTTACTTTTCAGCAGTCAACATTAGCTACTCCGATGAGTCCATCTAGCCCTGGAATGGTGAGCACTCCACGAGATATCAACGGTGAAGTCATAGGCTTTGCGATGACAAGGAATTCTCCACACATGGCACAGGGTATGCAGGATCCAAGTCAACCATCAACTTCCCCAGTTTCTCCTGAGTTAAAAACGACCATCGACCCACCCTTTCAAGGTCTTGGACTTCATGGGATCGATATTCAATCTTTCAATGGAGTCAAGCCACAAGTCCAACCTCAGGTGGATGAATTTCCACGTCCTGCGGCTTTGGATGATGATGATCTTTATTTCGATGATGGGATAATTACAGGACCTGGTGATGAAGAAGATGCTGTAGAATTTGATGAGTCTATCTTCGACAATGTTGATACCGACGAATATGGAAGGCCACTAAAAACACTTTCTTCATTACCGACCTTATACAATCCGCCAATGCTCGGACCAGACAAGCCATTGTCCCCAGCCAAGACGAACAATGAACCAGAAAGTGCTGCCTCACCTAGAACAATCGGTAGACTAGCTCCACAGCCATCCATCTCAGAACCGAACAAGAATGTTATGGGTCCTCCGCAGTCGCAGGGTTTGACACAAGATTCTCTCGCAGCATATCAAACAGCCCTTGCAGAAGCTGCGTTCACAGCTGCAGCGAACGGCAAATTCCGACGTGACAGCATCCCACCACCGACTCCATCTGAACAAGAAGACACCCAACCCGGTCTGGTCCCAGACTCGAGCCATACCTCACACTACGAACCTTTTTCTCCCTCATACGAATTAGAAGATGATTTTGACTACGACGATGTCCTTGAAGATGATCCAATAATTGCAGCTGCCAACGCTGAAGCGCTTGCTAATGATTGTGATGGCTTTTACGGCCAAGAATTCGGATTCTACTCCGCACCTGCTGCTTCGGAAGCCGAATATGCGAATGGTGGCTACTTTGGTCCTAGAGGAGTGGAAGGCGTACTCCGAAGTCAAAGTGGAAGAGTAGCCTCGAGAGAACCAAATTTGACCCCGATCACCGAAAGAAGCGAGTACTCCAACAGGAACAGCTTCATGAGTCTGTCCATGCATGGTCCAGGAAGCGTTTCAAGTCCCGGTCTAGCCCAATTGACCAACATGCTTCGAAGTCCAGCAGACTACGATGGAGAAATGAGTCTTGATGCCCTTCTCAAGTTACGAAACAAAGCTTGGGGTGGCAGTCAAGCCAGTCTCCATAGTAGCAATGGAGGAAGTCCTCGAAGCGCAGGTGGCTTGGAGGAAAGTAGCCCCATAGGACAACTGAATCCATGGCAACAGAGCGTTCCCACATCAGCACAAGGCCATCGACGGAAGAACAGCACATTCAGTCTCGTCAGCGAGGAAGCTAGCGCAACCGATACTCCCGGAGCAATACAAAGCGAGGCAGGATCACCGCCCGGAAGTCCGACATTAACGATGAGTTTTGCGTCGTTGGATAATAGCAGCAACAATATGAATACAAATACCGGCGCGAGAGATGAGAGGGATAAAGGCATCAAGAAACATCGTTATACGGGTAGTGCAGAAAGTATCAGTTATCTGAAAGAAGATGATCCTGTCACGGGCGAGAGGTGGATCTTAGAACGGAGAAGAACGGCTGAAAGTGGCGAGGTAGAATTCCTTGGACGAGAGGTCGTTAGCGGTGGTAGGATATGAAAGTCATTATATCTGTATTATATCGAGACAAAATAGCGGTCCCTGGTGGGAAGCGTGCATTAATACCAATGTAGCGATTTGTTTAAATTACCTCGATTCGAAGATTCTTCGGTGAGATGCTGGAGAAGAGAACAAAATTTGTGTTGTCTGTCGGCACTTGATGACTTTACAAAGGGACAAGTGCTCAACGGGTTTGGACAACTGTTCGAAAAGTCCTCTCATCCCTGGTCTTGCTCGCGGAGGACCCAATTCTCTGGCTTCGGTGGAGATGTTGGCTCTTTCATCATGGCAACAATGGAAGTCTGGCTCCTTTGTCTTGGATGGATAGAAGTACAGAAGGGAAGACCCGGAGTGGTGTTGAGCATGTTTAATTGGACATTGGGCCACAAGTGCTGCCAGATGCAACTGAATGTCCGTCAGGACTTGATAAAATGACGATACCAAAAGTCCTCAAGTTGGAACGCCTGAAGATAGGAATTCAACACTATCAACACTATCTTTGGGGACCCAAAGGTTGAAGCAAACTCCCAAGTTCCTTCCAGTATCTCTGAGACAAGCCTACCAAGCGCCGCCGGATTGGAGATTCACTCTCGGTTCTACAAGCTTTGAACACCACGAGTGTGGCACTCGATTTAAGATGTATTTCCAACTGTATCTTATTCGCCTTGACATCTCGGGATATCGATGAAGTTGAACAGATGAGCCGGACCGGAGGCACTGTTGAATCTCTTGGTCTTGCATTTGATCTATCAGCTATTCATTTTCCCTGACACACGACTGCAGGACAACGGTTCCCCATCTGAAGTCATACCTCTTCCTTGAACCCATCTTCATTCGAAGAGCCGATGCAAGTGTAGGCTCTCAATAGGGCGCCAAGAAAAACATGCATGCTTAAACAAAAACCCCTCACTTTCAAAAATTGAGCTGGCTCGCCTGCGAACCTCGCTTAAAAGAACCTCAATTGCAAAGAAAGACCCACAAAAACAAAAGCCCAAAAAAAATTCCTAGAACTCAAAAGCAAAAACTCAAGTCACCCGCAAGTGGCTATCCAACACCATAGCTAGCTAGTATGGAGTTTAAAGGGGGTAATCTTGAGACATTCGTATTTCAGGCATTCCGAGAGAATAGAGAGGCACGATAGTATCGCAAGCATCTAAACCCTGGAGGCCGCTGTCTCTTGAGTCATTCGTATTTCAAGCACACACGAGAATATAGAGAGGCACGGGAAACCGCAAGCATCTATACCCTGGAGGCTGCTGTCTCAGAGGATATGGCAAAGATCTGCCTATTTAACTTTAAACAGTGTTAACGAGGTTGAGGACTGTGATTGGTTGGAGAAGCTTAGCGTGTTTTTGGCTAGAGAAAGGGGTGAATGTTCTTAGCTTCGCCGGAGCAAGCCAAGGCTCCGGTTATGACCAAGCTCGCCTTCACGGAATTCGTCAGTGCAAGAATTGGTCTGAATCTAGAGAAGGTGCTCAAAGCTATGCCCTCCAAAGCTTAAGGTTTATTTTTATTTTTCGGGAGCATGAAATGAATGTGCTGCTTGGTTCTCGAAGCAGTCAAGAGACTTTGCACCAAGCTATCCTTGTATGGTCGATTACTTCGAGAAGTTCTTTGATAACGTACTTCCGTTTGGAAGATGGAGACTTTAGATAAAGGCCTATTCTCCACTGTTTCTGTTCATTCTCTGATCTCAAGGTTGAAGCACCTATGTCAACAGTGCGGGCCGGCTCCGCTTGTAATCCTACCCGACTTTACTACCTTCAGCAGCTTTATTGATGATGGTGTACTTGATCCTATGTTAAGTTTTACAGCTATAGAATACAGTAGTCGTAGTGAGAAAGTGTCTCCTCTGGAGAAAGTCAATCAGGATGCTGCCATCATATGTGGTCACCCTTGCGCCTCCTCTAGACTTAGACGATTTTTCAATCTCTCTGTTTTCGACAAAGATTTCCCTCGTTGAAAGTCTGCTAATGCCAATAATGATTCGTGTTGTTCACGAAACTTACCAATGCACATTTGAATCCGTTCCACGATAATTTCCGCAACGGCTTGGTAGAGGCAATGCTCGAATGCCATCAAGGATAACAGCAAGTAATGAGATACACTAGTCATGTCAAAACCGAGGATTTCCAAGCTCTAGCAAGCATTCCATTCAGCTGCACGGTTTGATAAATGGAATATGCACGGTAAACTTTCCAAGCGTGTAGCGCGCCCAACGCGGGACTTGCGCGAAATGCGCAGTTTGCGCTGTTCGCTCTGATTGCGCTGACACCGCTGATATCAAAAGAGGGTATGGCCAGAATTCTTTGTTTGGTTCTGGATCTTATGTTGCACGATTTCTAACATTTCATATACAACTTGGATTGAAGCAAAATCTTTTCTGTAAGGAAAACGATAAGTGAGTCTTAGCTACCATTTGATCATCACTTCATCAGATCATCTAAAGCACAAACCTTCCTCCAACCCAACTACATCGCATCCAACGGTTTCTGCCCATAAACCACCAACCTATCCCCACTCGTCAGCAAAGTTCCACCTTTCACCTCTCCAACCTCCCAACAAGCAAAAGAAACCCCCGCACTCACCCAGGCATGTACCCCCTAACCCTCTTCACATCCCACGCATCCCTCCTCGCCGCCCGCACTATCTCCCCTACCTCACTATCCCCCATCCCCAACACGCCCTTATAAAGCCTCTCCGCAATCGGCTCAACCGTCACATCCAAATCCTCCCTAAACATCTCCCCAACCCTCTTCAACCTCGGATCCATCGCCCACGGACCAATCGGCCACTGATAATGCATCTCCGTAACCGACGAGAACCCCGCGGCCGCCAGAAGCGAGGGGTAAGTGATGACTTGGCAGACGTCGCGGCCGATTTGGGCGGCGGCGGAGATGGTTAGGGTGTGGAAGTGGAGTAGCGCGGAGTTGGAGAGGCTTCCGTCGACTGGGGGTGTTAGGTTGGTTATGGGAAAGGGAAGAGGGGGAAGGGGAGGTACCGTCAGTCCAGGGGGCGACGACGTCTTGGAGTTCGAGCCAGCCGCCTGGTTCGAGGTTCTGGTATGCTTCTTGGATGACGAGAGCGGCGGAGTCGAAGCAGGACATCATGGCGCGGCCGTGGATGTAGTGGAATTTTTGGGTGAAGGGCCATGGGGTGGATTCTGCGTTGTGGGTTAGGAAGGTTGTGTTTGGTGGTGGTCTGAGTACTATTAATTATTGGAAGATAGAGGTCAAGAGAGGGAATAGATACGAAGTAGGATTACAGGGCGAGATATCGAATCCTGTGACGTGGCAGTTGGGGTATTGTTTCGCTGTTCCATCATCAGTAGGGGACGAAGGAGAAAAGGAGAGCCACAAACCAAAATCAACAGCCCAGATCCCCGTCCCCGTCCCGATGTCCAAGACGTGCTTTCCGTCTAAGTCTGACTCTGACAGAGGAGCCAACGACAATCGATCAGAGAAAGAGAGTGCAAAGATGTGATGTTGCATATCTAGCTACTTATCAGTAGCTAAACATAGAAATCAAGGAGAGACTTGCTAAGTCTATCTGCTTCACTCTACCCATGATCAGCTACTTCTCTTCAACTCAGATGCCTAGAACCTACCTCAGTATTCGGCAAAAAATAACCTATACACCAACACATCAGCCACACTTCTCACGCCCGACCTCAAGCATAGCATACTTCCTTCCTCCCCCTTCCCTGCAGTCTTCTCCTTCTCTCCCGCCACAACTAGTCCAGCTTTCCTCCTACCCCACATCAGTTACCCACTCCCTCCAAAAACAACAACACTCACACCAAGTCCTCATCCTTCAGTTCAAACACCGCTGGATCGACCTGTCCCCCAATCAGCTGATCGCTTCTCTTCTCAGATAAGGAAAACTCACCACCAATGCCTCCCTCGCAGCTCTCTCGGAAGCTTCTCTAGTTTTCTTGACCTGTTCTTCCATTCTTTTTCGTCCACAGTTACGTAGATATGTGACCAGAATGACAACAATCTCGAGGCGAGGAAGCGAAATATAAAACAAGAACAATACCTATCGCATAAAAAATACGAGAGAAACGAGCCCACCATTCACACTCGCACGGCCAACCTACCAGAAGGAGAGCTGACTCCGAGATGTGAAGCGGAAGCCGGAGAAATTCCAAATCCACATCCAATCAATGTACCTTACATCCCGTTCACGTGCAAAGGGAATAAGCGTCATAGAAACATTATCATTAACGCAAGTCAACGAATTACATCAGGAAGCAATTCGATTCCTGTCCTTGGCAAACCTCAGATAGGTGCTGGCCGTTTTTCTCCTAAATCCCTTTCCCCATTTGACTAATATTAAAAAGGTCATCGTCGTGACTAGACATACGACTGCTAGGATGACACAAGTATTCGACCCTCCCATTGCATCGATCCATGGTCTGAGCAATGTTAATTCCTCGGGCATTTACGATAGAGAAGAGAAAGGAGGCACCTACTGAATCGCAAACGTAAAAGCAAACCCCAGAACATTCCGCATAAACAATATTAACACCATACTCTCCGCCGCAATATGCGGATAACAATCAATAGCATAAGTAAGACCAATCGCACCGCCAGCTCCGATTCCAAATCCAATGAAGGCTGTTCCTACACCTGCGGATACCATCCAATGCCAGCCATTGTAGCCACCGAGTCCGTAGAGCAGGAGTCCGACGGAATTGAGGACAGCAGGAACGATGAGGAGCCAGAGACGGAACTCAGGTTCCATGATTCCTTTGTTTCTGCGAGCCCGGTGGAGGACGTACCAGTCAGAAAGGGGTCCACCCCACAGCATGCCGAAAATACCGCCTATAAATGCTGCGATATTTGTATCTCCCACTGCCAACGTCAGATAGAACCCGCCAGACCAGAGAATAACTTACCATCGGCAATATCAAAGTTGTAGGGTGGTTCTGAAAATATCTCCGATTGAGTCACAGAGAGGAGAGACAACCACCAAATCTGAATCCCACCCATAAACCCAGCCCAGACGATCGCTGGAAAAGTGACGAGTCTAAATGGGAATATGGCGAGATACCACCACGGTCTCGGATTGGCATGTAATGTATGAATCGGAGCCATTCTCTGCCAGTACTTCTTCCGTCCTCCAGGTAAGGTCTGAAGTGTATTGGACCGGTTTCGAGCGGTCTCGACCCCACTGACACCATCATCTGCCGAACTCTTCTGATCCTTCACATCTCTTTGTGGTCGATCATCCAGAGTCGCCACTTCACTGTTACTTGATGACGGTAGTTGACGTCTGTAGACACTCTCCTCCAGCGTGAAGATCTGTATGATAAGAAGGGCAGTGAAGAAGATAACAAGATACCAAAAGCACCATGTCCAATCCTGTGCAACCGTTATGTATCCAGCAGCAACAGGTCCCATGTACGATCCTGTTCCCAATGCAAGGGCGAAAAATGCCAACCTCGTCCCTCTTTGATGTGCGAAGAATATATCCGTGGTTGAAATTTGGACCAGGGAATCGACAGGAGCGGCACCAAACCCTGTGAGGATGTTGACCACATAGTATTCCACGATTGTTGTTTGCAGGCCACCTAGTATGCAACCAACAAGGTTTAGAAATGTTCCGATCAGATAGACTGGCCTTCTCCCAATCTTCATCGCAGTTGGTTGCAGTAAAATGCATCCGATAGCCAGGAACCCAAAGCATAACGCCGCGCTAATGTTCATATCATCCAATGTTGTATTCAGGTCTTCTTGCAAGGGGACTTAACCATAGTCAGTATCAAGTCTTCACATCTCTCTGCAGACTTACCCCATACTGGCCCTGACCAATTCACACTCGCAGCCACAAGTATCCCCCATACTATCAATAACCAGAAGTGATATTCTTTTCGAAACCGACTCCAATTCAGCGGATCATCTGGGTCGCTCGAGGGTTGTGGTATCAGGACGACATCTGTATCTGCACCCCTTCGATTCTTCAGCCGCCGAGAAGTTCCCTGGACTCGAAGACGTCAGTCGCGATCACACATCGTCGTGCAAGGTCGTACATACCATCAACGAATTCCACCGTTCCCGGCACCATCTCAATCCCTTCTTTCACGTCGAATCCGCCTGGTCTCTCCATCCGCGCTTCCGGATCGACGTCCATCATGGCTCCCGCGTTTCTCAGCTCGAGGAATTCCAGTCGAGGTCGAGGATGTGCGCGCGGACTCAACAGGCTCAAGGCATGGCGGAACATATGTAGCAGAGGTGATCGTGACTGGCAATCATGGTCAGTCAGGTCGGAATCCTCGGTGCTACGTTCGTCATAGCTTGTGACTATTGTTTGTTTGAGTATGCTGAGCGAGCGAGCGAGCGACGAGCGAGACAGGACAGGGCAGGGCAGGGTAGAAAAGATACAAGGAATGGAAAAGCTTCAGGCGCGCCGCTGATTCGAAGTGCAGCCACGGACGCCAAGCGAGCAAATCAGTGGCGTGGAGCTGCTGCTCCCGGTGTGTGAACGATCATGAGGACTGTGCATTTTAATGCGCGGGACCATGATTGTATTCATCGGGCATGAGATGATGGTGACTGCTTTGAGAATTTATTAAGACTGACTTGACTGTGATGCAGATCGTGGGGAAAAGAGTGGCCCGGCGGGGACGACACAAGCGAATGGCTTTGATGGACTGCCAAGCCGCCGAGAGATGTGCTACAAGGTAAGCTTATTTTAATTCCCGGGCAATCTTTCTTGGCTTTGGAGGAGAAGGAGAATATTTTGTTTTCGTTTTCAAAGTCCGACGATATCTCTAGTGACGGCGAAATACTCTCCAGATACCTGTGAGACAAAAGCAAGGCTTGACTGGGTGTACTGTAGTTTCGTCGGCCTACAAACGCCTAAATTGCCCTGTCTCGCAATCTATTTTCTGGGCAAAACTCGTGGCCTAGGACACCGAGCGAGCGAGTGCCGGAGACTGTCACTGCCATATTGCAGAGCTATTCCTGTCTGTTTGCCACTCATCGTTGGTTGTCTCATCGCACGTGTTTCGTCTCTCCTGAATTGAAGCCCGCCTATCGCTCGGTTAGGAGCGAAGGTGATCATAAATTGTCTTGTTTGGTCTATGATATCCAAGCTACTGTTGAGAATTGCTTTTGGTTTCCACCGCTGCTGCAGTTGTCGAGAATGTTTATACTTGTATCAAACAAAGATTCATTTACGATGACTGGCCAGTATGAGCAATGCTCGAATATGCAGATTCAGCGTGATACTTACTGACACCAGCCCACACTTGCAGGTGCTTTTTAGAATTGGAAAACAGGAGATTCCTTCTTCGCCTCCTCAGTCCTTTGCCGATTCGTTTCAAGACCCTCGCTCTATGGGCTCCGACAAAGTCGTCGTATGTCCATCGCTGAAATGCGTGATGAACACCACTTCATCCTCTCTGCCCCGGGTTCCCATATGCCGTATCATGGAAGCCCAGCACGTACTCTGTCATTGTCTCGTGGACCCTCATGGATATGATCAAAATAATTGAACACTTTCTAGTGCTAGTGCCAGCTTTTCTCGAGTTTGGCATGATTGATGTTGGGTTGCTATCGTAGAACGGACTTATACTTGATAAAGCCGCAAAGGCCGAATATCACAAGGCGAGGGAGATGGGTAAGTATCACATTGCTTGACTCGGGTTTCTCGACTTCTATTTTCTCTCAAGCACTCACTCACTAGGTGAATTTAACCCTACACAGAATTCATCAACTCTTGTCAAAGGCTCTAGATCAGAATGACCGACACTATCAAGAACGTTGCTATTGCCGGCGTATGTGCACAACTTAAGCCTTCAAGGTAAACCGACACAGCTGAGTTTATAGCTAGGCAGCAGGAAACCTCGGCAAGATCATACTCCAAGACCTCCTCGAGACCAAAAAGTTCAACATCACCATTCTCACCCGCAAAGCAAGCGCTTCCACGCCAGATGGAGTCCTAGTCAAAGAAACCGACTACAGTTCCAAAAGCCAATTGACAACCGCTCTCCAAGGCCAAGACGCCGTCATCGACGCAACTTTCGCCCGAGACACTTTCACATCCTCCAACCTGATTGAAGCCGCTGTTGAAGCCCGTGTTGGTCGTTTCATCCTATCCGAATATGGGAACGACCTCGATAACCCCAACTTCGCCGCGCTACCTATTCTCCAATCCAAAGTGGCGAATTACGAGTTGATGAAGAAAAAGGCGCAAGAGAGCGGCATCACATGGACAGCCGTAGCGAGCGGACCGTTCTTGGATGCGTACCTACAGACAGGCTTCCTGGGTATTCTACTTAAAGACAAGAAAGTGACGCTATTCAACGATGGGAAGAATGTCTTTCCGTCTACGCCAATGGCGATAGTTGGTCATGCTGCAGCTGCGGTGCTGTTACACCTGGACGAGACGGAGAATCGCAGGGTGTATATCTCGGCTGTCTGTAAGAGTCAAGTCGAGTTACTGAATCTGGCGAAAGAGGCGCTGGGTTCAGACGGTTGGGAGGTCGAGAGCCGTGATATAGAACCCGCGTATAAGCAGGCGCTGGCGGATGTTAAAGCGGGCAAGGTTGATATGATGGTGTTTGGTACTTTGATGCAGTATGCTATGTCGAATCCTGAGTATTCTAGGCCGTGGAGGAAGAATGATAATGAGCTTTTGGGCGTAAATCAGTTGAGTGATGTTGAACTGAAAGATATGATGAGGGGTATGGTCTCGGAGAAATGAGCATTGTTATAAGGTCCAATGACACTTGATTACCGTCAACGATGATATTGTCTATGCTGAGACCAGACATTCATTCTGTTCAGGCAATCTCAGTAAGCTTAACTTCTCGCGACTTGGTCTATTGGTACAGTACAAGATCGGTACCCTACGAATTCCTAGCGCTTCTCCTCCTTGCCCTTTCTCTATCTGCCACAAGAGTCATCAACGCCAAGAATTCAAATTCAGGTCCCAAGGTCCTATCTCCAAAGAACTCCAGCTTCCCTCTTCTCTTGTGGCTAATCATTTCCAAGAAATGTGTCCAGACTGCCAGTACTTCTCCCGTGCTAGTTCTCACAAGTCTCATCTCGCGGTCCAATATCTGAAGTTCCCGATCTGACCTCCATTCGAATGCTTCTTTTTGATCTGCTCCTGGGGGTTGGAAGTTGAAGGATATACTGCGAGAGGCGTAGCTAAACAGGCCAATAGATGCATGCGTCTGTTCTCTATGTAAGGGAGGACCTCCTGGTCTACTTGGATCCAAAACACAGATTTCGGATGTTGTACTTAAAACGGAAAATAGAATTCCGCCGCCGTACTTTGCCGTTGCTATAGGAAGGGTGGCTGCGCTCATGGAATTGTTGTCTCTAGCTCGGACGAGTGTAAGATCTTCGGAATGGCTTCGAAAGAGACTTCCGTATCCCATTGAGATGTGAAATAGCGGGGGCCATCTTGTATGAGGGATATGGTTATGTCGCGGTTCAAGAAACTAGGACTGTAAAGAACAAAACTTTGTGGAAGTCGGTCGGTCAGAACGTGTGTGGCATTCGTGGCCGGTTCGATACCAGACTTATTACGTCTTGATAGTCCATCGGGCTGGATGTGACTTGTGACTGCAAAGATGTTCTCGCCGCTGTTGATGACTCTGTTTGAAGTTGATCGGGATAGAGTTCCGGGCTTGACGGGTTGTGGGGCAGTCCTTGTCGGTTTGAATCGCAAAGAGGTTCTTGAAGAGGTTCGTTGTATACGGTCTTTCTTAGCAGATTTCCGAGGTGGCTTGGTGGGGGTTTTCTTCGAAGGTTTTGGTTCTTTGAGCGATTTCGATGCTTTAGGTGGCTTCGGTTTCTTAGGCGACTTTGATTCTTCAGGCAGCTTTGGTTCTTTCAGAGGTTTGTGTTCTCTCTTTGCCATTACCGCTTTTACTAAGTGCTTGCTAGGATATAGGAAGTAAGATACAGAAAGAAATTAAGGTGTTGTGAACATGGATGAGATTCTTATCAGAGAATTGAAAACAGAAGTAATGGTGCATGCAAAACCGAGGAGGGAAGGAACCTCCGAAAGTTTGAGAGCCTATTCGGGAAAGAGCCCCCACTCTCCCTTTGCTGGTATCGTCGGGAGGGCACATCTTTCAAAGCAATCAAGCAGATGGCTGATCAACATCGTGAAATGCACTGGAATTGTTTTTTTATCTCATTGATGCCTGTAGAAGAGTCCGGAGAGTAGTATTTTGATACTAGTATGGGATGCGTCCCAAGGGGAAACCCTCGCTAAAAAGAGCAAAATGGTTGCAAAATGCTATGGATTTTCATTGCTTAGAAGACCCAAGGACTTTGAGTTGAATCTTTGCTTGCTTTCACTCAGGGGCTCGCTTAAAGAGAGTTGAATTCGTCGGCACCCGCCGCCCTCAAGAGCGCAATATTTCTCCACCCCCACCTTTGTGCTGCAAGAAGATAAGAAGTCGATAACACTGGATGTCTTAAGAAGCACCCCAGATGCTTTTCACATTGCAACCCTTGCCAACATCCTATCCTGAAGCACTCTCGTCCGAAAAGATGGCTGCAGTCGCATTACCTCCACAACCCCTCAACGACGAAAGTTCTCTGAAAGCAGCTCTCGAAGCTCAAGAATACCTTCAATCGCGCCTTACTGCAACATCTGAAGCTCCTGCCTTTCGATCGATACCCATAATCGACCTCACCAAGTCCTTTTCAAGCTCGCTCGTCGATCGAAGAGCAGTAGCGGAACAGATAAACTCAGCTTGTACGGATGTGGGATTCTTTTATATCACAGGACACGGGATTGCGACAGGGGTGTGCGAAGATGTGTTGAAGTTGGCACATCGCTTTTTTCATGAGCTACCACAGCCCTCAAAGGATGCTATGCTATGCAACGATTACTTCAGAGGATATGAGCCGGCCGCATTTACATCTGTCAATAATTTCGAGAGCAAGGAAACCAAGGAGGCTTTCAATTGGGGCTATGAATCAGGTCTTGACCCAACTGGAGGCGACGGGAAATATGTGGAGTTGGATGGCAAGCCAGAAGCGTCAGTGAATCTATGGCCTTCTGAGAAAGAACTTCCAGGATTCTATGCAGGAATTGCAAAATACTATGGCGAGGTATGTCTGCTTCTCTACAAAGGGGGTTATCTAACATGCAACAGGTCCTCCAACTCTCAAGACATCTCTTCAGGCTCTTTGCGCTTTCGCTAGCATTGCCCGAAGACTACTTCGATCCTCTCATGACACATCCTGGAGGTATCGCAAGATTAATCCGATACCCACCAGCTACGAACCCGAAGCCATTATCAGAATTGAACGAAGACGAAGAGATTGGCCTTGGTGCACACACAGATTACGAATGCTTCACTCTCCTCCTTCAAGATGCAAATCAAGGTCTCGAGATTCTCTCTCCAGACAATCACTGGATATCTGCGGCGCCTGTTGAGGGAGGAATTGTGGTCAATGTGGCAGACTTCTTGATGCGGTGGACGAATGGAATATACAAAAGCACGGTGCACAGAGTGGTGAACAGAACGGACAAGGAGAGATACAGTATACCCTTATTCTTCTCCATCAACTATGATGAAACGGTGGAGACATTGCCGAGTTGTGTGAAAGAGGGAAATCCGTCGAAGTTCCCGCCGATAACTGCCGGCCGGTACATTCTTGATAGATTGAACTTGACGGTCAAAACGGGGAAGTATTGAATTGGGCTAGGAATTCCAACGAAAGTCTGGCAACACAACCAACATAACTAGACAAGTGAGAGTCGGTATTGGCTTGGGTTTTTCCAATTGCCTGAATGTTTGTTATTTCGCGGTGATCACGCTGTTCCTACTACCCCTTATATCTGATGTTCTGGTACGACTGACTACTGAAGCATTTTGGAAGCTCAGTCACGCATTTCATAAAAAATGTTGCCATTCTTGTTTCACAATTCGATTACAGATCATTTTGGTGTAAACATGAGCTCTACAACAGCCTCAGATACAATCCAGTTGTCATCATCCCCTACCTCAACCATAATGTGGCAGGCTCTATAACTCCTGCGTAGTTTCAATACCATACAAATATCAAGCTTTAGACTCTTCAGTATCACATCACTGGGAACATTAAGACCGCAAAGATCATCCCATACTGAACTTTCATTCCAGCCCACACAGCCTTCGAGATTTAAAAGTCCACACTCAGGCTTATCAGCTTGCTCAAAGGCTAGAGCCGGTACTTGCCGCTAAGTGTTACGTAGATAGTATGCCTGAGAGTCGTTGCAGCCACAGTCAAATATGGGCTGTGGAGCTATCAGGTCGGCAGGAATACATTGTGAAACCATCTCGTGACACCGGAAACTGTTATAGTGTTTAGCAAGCAAACTTTGGCTCTTGAATGGCGTAACTGTATGCTGGCAACAGTAAATGTCGACAACAGGTTTTTTTACTGAAATGGAAGACAAAGAATCAACCAATCACAGCAACAAGCGCCAGTCTTGACCTGGGTCCGGGACTTCCGAGATGTGTCTCCGGACTCTTCCTTGTAGAATTGTCTGAATTTCGTCTCCGCGGCCGTGTGCGATATTTCTTTTATAGACGTTTGGGACCATGGGAGGTTGCTTTGCGTTCGAGCTTGATTTCTTGTGAGTGGCCTCCATCAATCTATTCACCGCGTGGATAGTGACTCTGTGTGCTAGTGACAAGAAGACTGGGTGAGTGAGTTGCAAGCTCGAGGTTAGTGGGATGTTCAAAGCACCTATTCTACATACCCTCTCTCCCTCTCCAACATATCTAAAGACGAGGATATAGTGCAATATTCTTTCAAGCGCCAGACACACGGTAGGACCACAAATGAAAAGCTTTCATTAGACAGTTGTGCTACCAAAGCGAAGATGAACATGAAGTTGTTGGAGGAGTCATCACGTGCCAGCTTTATCGCCCCTGCAGGCATCCAGGCGAGAAAATTTACACAACGTTCAATATCGAATCATTTTAGCACCCGCGTTCGAAAAATTTCCGCCAGTTAGCCTATATCTCTGGGCTGAAGAGGGAAATTTCTGATTAGCCTGCCTTTATGAGCTGCTATTTTTATATCTGCCCTTCAAAAACGTGGCATGCGTTCTCCCGAGATGCATGAAAAGCTTAACCACCTTACCCCATCTCCAAATTTTCCGCCATCATGGCTTTCTCATCGATTCTGTCCCCAATCATTCTTTCGTATTATATATTGGAAAGCTCGTGTACTGATTCTGGGTACATAACAATGGCAAGACGCGTGTATCCGCTCCACATGACAATTCCTGCTGTAAAGTGCCGATGGCAAGTGTCATTCCACGCGAGATGTATTTTTAGGCCGTTCCAGCAGTTTGGATAAAGAAATCATGAAGCTTAAATTGTTTCTCACCTTCTTTCGTTTATGGTCATATAAAGTTAGTGCGGGGAAACAGCCAAACCGTCCGAAGTTCTTTGAAGTCATACTTCAGGTTTTAAGAACAAGCTATACACCATAGTCGTGATATAAGATGCTTCCCATAAAGCCGGCGAGGGTAATTTGCCAAGCGTCATGATATATACCATCCCTTCCAGACTTTGTTGGAGTCCGGAGTAGTCCAGAATTCAAATTCCTTGAGATCTAAAGCTTGTGCAAACATGAAGTCTCTTTCGATCTTCTCGAGCTTGGTTCTGCTTACTGCTCTCGCTACTTGTCTTCCGCATCAACACCTCAATGAGCGCAACTTAGAGTTCAGTGCCGTTGAAGCGGTTGCTGATTTGTTCAATCGGGATACCGACGCTAAGTCATCTGATGCTACAGAACCTAAGGGGACTCAAGCACCTGCAACACAACGGCCCCAGACTCAAGCTCCAGCGACCCAGCGACCACAAACGCAGAGCGCACCGCGGTCTACGGACCGACCGCAAAGCACAGCACCTCGGCAGACATATACTCAACCTCGAGAGACACAGACTGCCCCTCGCCAAACCGTCACGCAGCCTCGTGAGACTCAAACCCAACCCCGGGAAACGCAAACCCAACCTCGAGATACGCAAACCCGTACTGAGCCCCATCAAACTCAAACCCAACCCCGGGAAACTCAAACACGACCCCGGGAAACCCAAACCCAGCCTCGGGAAACTCAGACACGTACTGTCCCCCATGAAACTTATACCCAGCCTCGAGAGACCCAAACTGAACCTCGTTCAACTTTCACAG